>NW_008342399.1:1106264-1111118 GCF_000622305.1 Nannospalax galili | reverse complement strand
AGAAGGGGCAGAAAGATTGTAAGAGGCAGAGCTTATACTGAGTTCAATATTGTGTAACTGTATTCATTGAACAGCAAACCTAAAAATTTTATAGCCACTTTTGAAAGAGATGTATCTTTGCTCTGGAAACTGTTATTGAGTATGTTAAAGCTGTAATGAAATGCTTCTTCTAAAATATTTTTTTAATTAAAAAAAACAAACTTTAACCTCTTATTTCAGGTTCATTTTAAAATATGCTGGTTTTAAGATGTAACCCACGTAATAGCCAAGTTTATTAGCACTGTGTTATCTAACATCTGTGGTTCGTACATAGACAGTGAAGGGTTTTACAAAATTTATTTTAAAACCTTTTGTGTTTATCTACCATGCATGTGCACGCACACGTGCATGCCACAATGTTTGTGTGGAGATCACAGGGCAACTTTCAAGAGTCAGATCTCTCCTTTCAACATGTGGGTACCAGAGAGAGACCTCAGGTCATCAGACTTGGTGGCAAGCACCTTTATCCACTAAGCCATCTCTCTGGTCCCACAATATTTATTTTTGATGAATCAGGAGTATAGTTATCAGGTTTTGTACAGATTAAGTATAAGCAACTGAAGTTTTTATGAAAAATAAAGTATGCTGATTATGGATTGGTATTCCAAGGCATATGACCATCCCAAACATAACATAATCACTTGAAACAGAAAGAAAATGAACACCCAGTTAATTTTTCTCATGTGACAGCTTACTTAGAACTTTTGAGATATTACTGGGTGTTGTAAAACTGGAATTAAAAGAGAAAAATGAATCAGGATCACAGTGGGACAGGAGGTGACAAACCATGCATTTACAGATGATCATTGCTTAGTTTTAAGAAGCCTCTCCAAATATCCTTATTACAATCATGAGTAGAACGGGCAAGTAATCATGCTCACCTAAAAGGCAAAGAAGTTCAGGAATAAAGAGAAATCTATCCTGCTCCATCAACCCCATTTCCCCTGACCAATAAAGAACAGCAATAGAAGCCAAAGCCTCTTGGAGAGAGTGGAATACTACAGTCAGAAAAAGGTAACGAAGTTAATAAATTTTGGCAGAAGGAAACCAGAACAGAAAATCAGTTTAGCGACTCAAGTAGAGATGGAGGTGCGATGAGAGGTCTACGAAGACGATGCACAGTGTAAACTGTTTCTGGAGTAAAGAACCATTTTCTCTATTCACTTACCCATAGGTGGGTAGTGTGCGAATGCCCTGAGCTCCCAGCCCCTACACGTATCTCTTTTAACACTTATTATTCTCTTGAAAGTTACCTTTCAAACTCCTAAGGGGAAAATTGTTAGATGGGGACCACTCTTACTAGTCACCGCATACAAACCAGTACTCGATTCTACTAGGTGCTCCGTAAACGGTTTTGATCAGAAGCTGAACATTTTCTTACATCATTTTCTGATTGGATCTAGTTTTCCAATCTCAACATCTACTAATTAGTGACCCCGGATACATAAATCATCTGCGTTCCCTGAGACCCAATCATCTATAAAATACGGAAGTCAAAATAACCACTTTTAATATTCTTCACAGTTCCATTTTCTAAGTCAGGGTTTATTGACGGACTCTGCAGTCTTTGAGGGAAGAACCGCAAACGTGGAGGGAACGCTTATTTGGACATCACACTAGAGTTGTTCGGTACGCCAAAAATTTGCAGCGTAAGAAGGGGAAACCTGGTGTTGAGGCCAAGGGTAGCTAGGCTCGGCTGCACCTGCCAGAGGCCAGGGGCGGGAGAGGAAAGTGGGCAGCCTTGTCCCCTGTGGAAGCTAATCGCAGGCGCCCCGCGGTTTGTCTAACCCCGAAACAGTCCTAAAGGGGAAGATGCTATAAAAATCAAACGCGTCTCACAGGCGACAGGTGTCCCGAAGTGTGAAGCGGGAAGTCCGTTCTGTCCCCGGCTCACTTGCTGCGGGCGGGTCGGGGAGGGACAGGAGAGGCCCGCTCGACCCCCGAGGCTGCACAGCCCCGCCCAGGCCTTCCTAGGGGCGGACACCAGCTCCCCGCCGCCCCTGAGGCCGGGCTGGTCTGGGCCACGACGTCACTTCCTATTTTTCTAACACCCCACAGAACGTTCAGTACAGGAGAGACGACTTCCAGAGCTTTCTTTTAGTCCTCCCTAGAATCCGTGGGCCACCGAGCTGAGAACTAGGAGTCACCTCAGCTCCGGGTCACCGGAGTAAGGCCCTGCCGCGGCCTCCGGCCACGCCCCCTCCCACAAGAGCGGCCCCGCCCACCTAAGAAAGGCCGCGCGCTGCCTGCGGCTCCTGCGCGTGCGCCAACGTCATCTTCCCGCGACGCGTTCCTCTACCTGTACGTTGCCGGTTCCTTGAGGTTCCGCGTGATTTTTGAGCTACTGAGTCAGAGCAGTCTGCGTTAGGGAACTGGCGCAGTCCAGAGAGTCGTCCCGAGGATCGGGGTGCCTCGGCGGACCCTAGGGACCCCACGGAGGTAGGCGAAGGAGGCTCCCACGAGGGCGGTCCCGGCTCTGCCCGTGCCTCGCTGCGGTGTCCGGCATGCTGCTCTGGGGCTTCCCGTGCTCCGGCGGACTGAAGGACCCTACCTCTTAGGATCATTGTTTTAATTTCCAGCTAGGCTTTCCTCCTTTGCAGTCGTTGTCTCTCATGTTCACCGCTGTCAGTTCCCAGAGTATTCCATACGTCTTCAGGGCCATGGATAGGATTCTTTCTAACTTAGGGGGTTTGCTCACTTGCTAGTAGCACCATATTCTTCTCTTATCTCAACCACGCTCTCCCTTTTATGATTATGTGGCGTATTGCTTCGAGGCCCAGCTGAAATAGCATACTCTGGAAGGTAGAATTAAGAGTCTTCCTCTTTCAAGTTCTCAGTATTCTAATTATAGTATTTATTTGGGAATCTTACTTGTATTGCAGTGGTGCCAGGTATTCAGTTAGCTCCCATTTCCTAGGTCCTGACACTCGCCAGGTCATTTTTGTCCCATTCATTTTCATATCGTCTCTTGAATTTTGCACCGTGTCTTCCCCCCACTCCTCACCAGTGCTGTTTCTCATTTTGCAATTTCGCAAACCACTGCTACTGCTCCTTATATTTTTCCTTTACAAGCTTTTATTTCTTGAAAGGTAGACTTAGACAGTACTCCTCTTGTATATAGTAAGGGCCAAGGGGACAAATCAGTCTTAGTGCCTGTTTTTGTGTATGTACGGAGCCAAGAATGCTTTTTTCAGATGAGCATTGCGCACTGACTTTGACTTGAATTAAGCGAAATATCCCTTGCCCTCAAACAACTCTGTTCTTCTCTTTCACAAACAACAACAAAATTGTGATTATTGGGGAAGATGCAGTGATGAAACGGGATCCCCCCCCCCCCGTTATATAAGTAATTACTGAATGACTTCTATTTTGCCTGTTGGTTGGCCAATCCTAAAATATTTACCATTGGCTCTTAACGAAAATGTTTGTGAACACTTGCTATGTAGCAATATTTACATTATAGACACCACTTAGGATTTTGATTTTGTATTTTCCCATAGGAACTTGCACAATGCTTCCTTTCCTCTTGTAATTTTTAAATGATCATTATTTGAGCACTTTTCAAAACAGATACTCCCAATACATTGTTTGATTTAACAGAGAAAAGTGATGGTACGATGTAGTCTGATTATGTACACTGACAGAAATAGAGCCAAATAGGATCTTAGGAGAGAGGACCCAGCCTCAGAGGGCAGAGGTTTCCTGAAGGACAGTCTGATGCCCGAGGTGAGCCTTAAATAAGGAGTAGCCAGAGAGAAAGGACTTTCCTGGCAGAGAACACACATGACAAAGACATTGAGGCAAGAATGAGCGTGATGTGTTGGGTGAACAATAAACAGCTGTAATAGCAAAGGGATTTTGCAGCAAAGGCTAGCTGATAGCTATTTGGAAGAAGGATGTGGGAATGTTGCTTTTTTTTTTTTTCAGTAGTCAGGAAGACCTGAATTAGGGCAGTGCAACTAGGGACAAAGTGGACTTGAAATTTAGAAATATTTGAGAGGGGTTGGGGAGATGACTTAGTGGGTAAAGTGCTTGCTGTGCAAGCATGAGGACCCAAGTTTGGATCCCTAGTACCCACATAAAAAGCTCCATGTGGCAGAGCATGCCTGTGATCCTATTGCTGGGAGGTAGAGACAGGAGGAGTCCCCCAGGCTCGCTAGCCAGGTTTAGTAGCCAGTCTAGTCAATCCGTGACCTCCAGGTTGAGTGAGAGACACTGTTTCAAAAAATTAAGGTGGTGAACAATAAAGGAAGATACCCAACATCAACCTTTGGCCCTATACACATGTTCACACACAGCACATACACACCACTGAGAATTACTTGACAGATGAAATCTTGTTAATTCTTTGAGTGTTAGGAATGAGGAGGAAGGACAAGTCAATGCTGAGTCTATATTCCTAATGGACCCAATCACTAATGACAGTGGAGAATCAAGAGTGTATGAAGGCGTAAACCATGCCTGTTTCTTACCATCATATTCCTAGTGCTTAGAACAGCCCCCTGTACAGTGTAGGTGCTTGATTGATTGAGGACGTCTCCCCTTATAATCTGGCTTTGATGCATTTCATCAAAATAGCAAAAAATGTTATAACTTTTAATGTTACTGATAGTAGGTTCTCAGGCTTTTCACAGTGGGTGGAGAGTAGCATTACTGAATTCATTCATCTGATAAAATTGCCTCTGTTCTAGTTTGTTCATTGCTGTGACAAAATACTCTGACCAATATCAACTTGGGGAGGAAAGGGTTTATTTGTCTTAGATCTCCTGGGTTACAGTTCATCATGGAGCCCAAGGTAGGAACTCAGGGCAGGAA
>NW_008342399.1:1103474-1106082 GCF_000622305.1 Nannospalax galili | reverse complement strand
CCTGGCCCCTGCTCAGCCTGCTTTCTTATGCTACATGGGCCCACCTGCCCAGGGGTGGCACCACCCACAGTGGGCTGGGCCCTCCCACATCACTCATCAAGAAGATGCCCCTCAGACATGGCCACAGGCCAGTCCAATAGAGGCAATTCCCCAACTGAGGTTCCCTCAACCCAGGTGTGTCAAGTTGACACTAAAGCTATCCAGCACAGCCTCCCTTTGAGTTGAATAGTTCTGGGAAGATGTTTTGGCCTCATTGTGTATTAAGAATTTTAATTAATTTAAAAATCTTCTGCCACTTTAACATAGAATTGCTCTATTTTGGTTTTCTTTCCTAAGTTTAAACCTTTTGACATTAATTTTATGCTTTATGTCAGAGCATTATCTCTAATTTCATTTTAAGCTTCTACACTAAAATATTAACTTTGCTTTCTTTTGGCTTTTAGGAAGTCAAGTCTATAGATACAACTTTGTATTTCTACTTCTAGTATTTCCTTTGTCAAAAAAATGAATGTTCTAGGTCTGCATGCTTCTCTCTGGTTTAACTCCTGGAGGGCTGAGTCAGATTTATCATCAGGAATTGCAGACTAGTCATTTAAGTGTGAGAACATACATGTACAGCCTCTTTTATACAGATGGTGTGGTATGGTAGCCCTAATTTGTATTCCTTGAGTGTCTTGGCTTGGTTACTGTTAAATGGTTTATTGGTCTCTGATCTATGAAGTTTCTCATAGCCTTCTGAAGAGACCGGAATGAAAATCACACCTATAGATAAAAGTTGATAAATAGGGGGCTGGGGAGATGGCTCAGCAGTAAGTTGATAAATAACGTGTGCTGCTCTAAAATATGTTCTTTTTTAGACATAAAGCTGTTACTAGTTATTTCTAGTATCAATTCCAGATTATTGACTTTGGACAACGGTACAATTATATGAAATCATGGCTGGTTATAAACCTGTAGCTATCCAAACATATCCTGTACTTGGTGAAAAAATCACCCAAGATACTCTATATTGGAACAACTATAAGGTAAAGTATGAGAGAAAATGAGGGGGGAGAGGATTTGTACACTTATTTCTGGATTTATGTCAGTTTCTCTAGCATTTGCTGGCAGAACTGTTAACTAAAAACAATCTCTGAGAAACTTGCAGTTTCAGTGGATAATTTTTTTTCCATTTTTTCTTAGAGTTTTATGTAAAAGTCCATACTGCCTAATCATTTTAACCTTGCAGATGCTTCACGTAGAACATGTGTATAATGGCACATGAGTTAAATTGTAAAATTTGGGTCTTGGAAGATTTTCTTGCTTTTTCTACCCCGAAATTAGTTTAACTAAAAACAATCTCTGAGAAACTTGCAGTTTCAGTGGATAATTTTTTTTCCATTTTTTCTTAGAGTTTTATGTAAAAGTCCATACTGCCTAATCATTTTAACCTTGCAGATGCTTCACGTAGAACATGTGTATAATGGCACATGAGTTAAATTGTAAAATTTGGGTCTTGGAAGATTTTCTTGCTTTTTCTACCCCGAAATTAGTTCCTTTTATACCTCCTAATTAAAAATGATGCTTTTAAAAACTGGAAAACTAGAAAGATGAAAAAAAGTTGGGGAGTAGGAAGTTTGTGGAAAAAGAAGTATACCTGGGCAATATTAAAAGACACTGAGTTTCATTCATAAATTAAAAATTCCAGAGGGTAGAGCTTGGCGGTAGCTCAGTTGGTAGAGTGCTTGCCCCGCATGCACAAAGCCTTGGATTTGATCACTGGTCTTGCACAAACTGGGTTGATGGTGTGCACCTGTAATCCCAGCACTTGAGAGGTAGAGGCAGGAGAATCAGAAGTTCAGGGTCATCCTTACATAGGAAGTTTGAAGCCAGTCTGAGCAATGTGAGACTGTCTGAAAAAGATGAAGTGGGCTGGAGAGATGGCTCTAAGGTTAAGAGCACTGGCTCCTCTTACATAGGACCAAGGTTCAGTTCCTAGCACCCTCATGGCGGCTAGCAACTGTCTGTAACTAGTTCCAGGAGATCTAACGCCTTTTTCTGACCTCTGGGTATTGCATGACATTAACATACTTACATACATGTAGGCAATACATTCATACATATAAAATAAAAATAATAAATATTTTTTAGAAAATGAAAATGCATTAAACCCTATAAGACAACAGTCTGGATATACAGTTTTCATCTAACGTATTTGGCAATAAGTGAATTTTGAAAGGGGGAAATTGACAATATCTGTCATGATTTTAAAGATGGCCTTATACTCAGCTTGAAAAATAAAAAATATATTTCCAAAAGTTTACTAAGATGTGTTAAAATATTTATTGATGTGTTCAGTGTAATATTAGAATTATTTAAAATTGGGGACTGGAGAGATGGCTCAGTTAAAAACATTTGCTGTTCTTCCAGGGGACCCAGGTTCGAATCCCAGCACCCACATGGCTAACAACCATCCAGTTCTAGGGGTTCCGACACCCTGTTCTGGTCTCTGTGGGCATTGCACAACACAGGTGATATACATGCAGGCAAAACACTCATAACACATAAAATAAAAATAATAATAAAATAGAATTCTTAAACGTCTATTCGTATAGCCAGGCATGGTGGT
>NW_008342399.1:1081776-1103387 GCF_000622305.1 Nannospalax galili | reverse complement strand
CCAAAAAACAAAAAAATCTGTCTATTAGTAGTAGACTGGCTCAGTAGATTATGGTATATCTTTATAAAAATGGATGGTAAACCTGTTTGTGTGGAAAAGATAGCTAAGGTGGGTTAGTTTGTGAAAAACAAGGTGTAGAGCTGTCTGCACAGTTTGATTATCTTTAATTCTAAACTCATAGTTAAATGTATGCTGTCATGGGCATAGTTTTTTTCTTGGTGAGGAATGCAGTAAACAGCAACTGAAGAGACAGTGGGGTGGGCTTTCCAGCCATGTTTATTTCCTTTGTGGTAACAGGGATTGTCCAGGTGATTGGCTGTGGACTGCTTTTATTTTGTTCATCCTTTTTCTTTTCCTTTCCCTCATATTTCTATGCAAATACAGCCTACTAACTGCTACTAGGAACAAAAAGAAATGATGTGGAAGAAAATGTGTGATTCTTAAATTCCCTCCCCATTGCAACTCTGTTAATAACTTTGTGTTCTTTCATTAAGACCCCTGTTCAGATTAAAGAATTTGGTGCAGTGTCAAAAGTAGACTTCTCTTCTCAGCCTCCATATAACTATGCAGTCACAGCTTCTTCTAGGGTAAGTGTAAGAGAAAATGTCTGTTTTTATTTTGTATCATTTACTGCTGATCCTGAGCCATCTAGTGAAATACTGGTTTTTATCTTACAGATTCATATTTATGGCCGGTACTCTCAAGAACCTATAAAAACCTTTTCTCGCTTTAAAGACACAGCATACTGTGCTACTTTTCGACAGGATGGTCAGTTGCTTGTCGCTGGCAGTGAAGATGGTGTAGTTCAACTTTTTGATATCGGTGGCAGGGCTCCCCTCAGGCAGTTTGAAGGCCATACAAAGTAAGAGACAGTTTTACCTGTTTTGATTTGTTTTGTTCTGGTGAAATCTCTCTCTAGACTTGGAATAAGCACATAGTAATTCTATGATTATACTTGTATGTACTTTATTTCCTGTTCTAAACAAAGAGCTTAACATGAGTCCCATGGTCCACTTCATGGAATTCATGACCTCTCTGTCCTTGTGTATGATATTTTAGAAAATGCTCACCTAGGAGAGGTGCTATGGCTTTCATTAACTTCTCAGTGAACCTGTGACCCAGTTGAAGACATGAATCCACTAATCTGAAGGTCCCTGCAGTTAAACAATTGCTTTATAGACCTGGACTATCTCAGATCCTCTTTTGTTGAAATCAAATTGGATTTATTTTCTTTGATTTGTGGTATTTGGCCCTTGATAAATTGAATTTTATAATGTTGTTTAGGATTACTAGTGTTGTTGCTGAAATCTGCTGTTGATTTAAAATGTCAGAAGTGTTTTTTATTGTAAACTATCAGGATATTTGTAGCCCCTCATTGAAACACGAATAACAGAAATTCTCCTAACAATTCTTTGTGGCAAGTCTTTCCACGCAGAAACTTTTGAAAGTGCTTTTTGAATTATTTTTTTTAATTAAAGTACCTTTGCTATAACATTTGGAACTTGATTTTCATTAATTATTAACATTCTAGAAAGTATAATTTTAAGGCTGTTACTTAATATTCTTATATTTTCAGACTGGCCTAGGGACAAATACCCATTTTTTTTTTTTTTTTAGTATTTTTTTCATATTTTTTTTTTAACTTAAAAAATGTATTGAGAATTTCATACATGCATATAAGGTATTTTGAGCGACTCCACACCCACTCCCCCCACCAACTCCTCCCTTATCTCTTTTTGGTATTTTTTTGCTTGGTAATGTATTGACCTTTGATCTTTTCAGAGCAGTTCACACAGTAGATTTTACAGCTGACAAATACCATGTGGTCTCTGGGGCTGATGATTATACAGTTAAATTATGGGACATTCCAAATGCTAAAGAAATTCTGACATTCAAAGAACATTCTGATTATGTGAGGTGCGGCTGTGCCAGCAAACTGAACCCAGACCTCTTTGTAACAGGTCAGTGCACTCTTTCTACTTTTATTGCTATGGATCCTTTGGGGATTGGGAAGTTATTATTATTTTTAATAGAGCTGAGGGTATAACAGTGTTAAAGTATTTAACTAAGCCAGGCGTGGTGGCACACGCCTTTACTCCCAGCACTTGGGAGGCTGAGGAAGGTGGATCTCTGTGTGTGCAAGGCCAGTTTGGTCTACACAGCTGAGTTCTAGGTCAGCTGAGACTACAGGGAGACCCTGTCTCAAAAAGACCGAAAAAAAAAAAAAAGAGTATTCAATTAGTATTATGAGGCTTTAGGTTCAATTCCCAGTACCATAAAAAATAAAATGGTTTGATTAAATTCCATTATTTTTTTATTTTCTTTTTCATCTTTTGATAATGGGTTTTCTTGTCCTCTTGAAAGCATCTTAGACTGTCAGACTTCAAAGGACTTGGTACCCTGGGAGCCCCCAGCAGCCATAGCACTTCAGGTGTAGCTCAGTTTTTGTGGGTGCTTATACAGAGCCCCAGGTGATGGAGCTATACAGTTAGGCTCTGTGTAGCATTATATATAGCTTCAGAAACCACCAGGAGTGCAGAAGGTTGGAAGTGCTGTCTTTATGAATATATACTTAAAAAAAACTCATCTCGTGTGAAAATCGCAAAAACTCACTAAAATCTCATCTAATGGTTTTCTTCTTTTAAAATTTTATATGTGAATGCACACAATTTCTGTTCTTTTAAAAAGGAGAATTCACATAGTGTAAATATTGCCATTTCAGGGTCATATGATCATACTGTGAAGATGTTTGATGCCCGAACAAATAAAGATGTTCTCTGTGTAGAACATGGACAGCCCGTGGAGAGTGTCTTGCTTTTCCCCTCTGGAGGCCTTCTGGTGTCTTCAGGTATTGCTTTTCAAAGTAGCTTTCGCCAATATTGTTCATCTCAAATAGATTTGATTTTTTTATCAGTTGTCATTTATAAATTGTTTGTGTTCCCTTGAATTACATACCTGAGTTTTTCTTAAATAGTTGCTAATGGGGCTTGCCAGTATTTGTCATTTACTGACTGCTAACTTGAACTAGCACTGTGCTGTTGTATGCATGTTATCACTGTCCTAGATAAACCTATGAGGTAGTTAACTTTCTTCCTGTTTACAACTATGAAAATAAATAAAAGCTTCAACTAAGCTGGCAAACTGGTGAGTGGCAGGTCTGAAATCCCAGGACTTGAGAGCCTAGATTGTGATTTGTTTTGTTTTGTTTTGTTTTGTGTTTTGAGACAGGATCTCCTTGTATTCCCAGCTGGCCTGGAGCTCACTATGTAGACAAGGTCTGTCTCAGTCTCACAGACATCTGCCTGCCTCAGGCTCTGCCTCCTGAATGGTGGAATTAAAGATGTGTGCCACCATGCCTGGTTAGATTATGTTCTTAAATCTGATCCCAGAGGTCTATTCTATACCCCATCTATTGTGTTTAGCTAAGAGATCTGCAGCAGCTTTGGAAGCATTCTTTTGGGTATAGAATCACACTTTTCTCCTTTCATGTGAAACCCCTAGTAAAACCTTCCTATCCAGCAAACAGCCAGTGTGCTGGAAGAAGAGATAAGAGTTTTAAAAAGGCTTCGGTGCTGGGCTGGAGAGATGGCTGCTCTTGCAGAGGACCAGTGTTCAGTTCCCAGCACCCACATAGCAGCTAACAACCATCTGTACCTCCAGTTCCAGGGGATCTGACACCTTTTCTGGCCTCGAGAGCATTGTACACATGTGGTACACCTACATATATGCAGGCAAAACACTCATACACACACGTACACACAAAGGCCTCAATGCAATTTTCACCAAACTGGAATTAAGAGGGTTTTGTTTCTGATTACCACAGTGCATTTGTATAATCATAGTAGAAATAGATTGACTTTTTCCATTTGTCAGTAAACTGTGTTGATACCAGAAGAACATATGCATGACACTATGTGTAGCTTTACTTGTTTTGTCCTCTTTCCCCAGTACCTGTTTGATTTAAAAATAACTTTATGTCATTGTCAGGCATAATTTTTTTCTTGCCGTTTTGAGGAATGGAAATTAGAACAAGTAGGATAGGAAGAATGGAAATCTGTACATTAATTCTCACTGTGGCATCAGCTAATTGTGTGACCTTGGGTAGTCCCTTAATAGTGCTATGCCCTGAGAAAGCGGTCAGATTAGGTCAGTGATTGCAAACTGTACTCTCTCATAAGCTGCCACATGGGAGTGGGAAGATGGGCACTGTGATTGAGCTCCATCCTGTGCCCCAGACAGGGCAGATAAGAGTGGCATTCTTCCTCCACACACTCATTTTTGTTTTCTTTCATAGGCTTTTGCTTGGCATTTTATTGAAAGAAGATATTGAATTAAAAAAATACTGGGACTGAGTTACCTTTTAAAGATCTTTTGAAAGCCGGGCGTGGTGACGCATGCCTTTAATCCCAGCACTTGGGAGGCAGAGGCAGGTGGATCTTTGTGAGTTCAAGGCCAGCCTGAACATAGTGAGTTCCAGGACAGCAGGGGCTACAGAGAGACCCTATCTCAAAAAGACAAAAAAAAAAAAGATCTCTTGAAGTCTTAGAGTAAAATTACGGGAAAGTTCTTTCGTTTTGTTGGGGTTTGTAAAATTTTTAGGTAGCAAGATCTACATTATTGATTTCCATTACTATATAGTATTTCTTTTAAACAGTGGACTCATAATTTTCTTAAAATATTTTTTTAGTACCTTGTTAATTTTCTGTATACTTAAAATAAGAAATAATACAGTCATATTAGTTTTGTGAGGTAGGAACTGTTGTTACTAGGCACACAGTAAGTGGTGGAGCCAGGTTGTAAACCAGCTGGTCTGCCTCTGGAAGCCCTCACTTAGCTTTCACTTTAGGAAGGTCCAGTGAAGAGTGTTTTTCAGATCTCTAAACTTTGAAATATAAAGGCAGAATATCAAACTAACAGTTATTTCTCTTTCAGGAGGTCGTTATGTTAAAGTCTGGGACATGTTAAAAGGAGGACAGTTGCTCGTGTCTTTGAAAAATCATCACAAGACTGTGACATGTTTGTGTCTGAGCAGCTCTGGACAGAGGCTCCTCTCTGGCTCACTGGATAGGTTAGTGTTTTTAATTTTTCTTGTTCATCATTATTAGTGTTTACTGTTTGAAAAAATGAGTTATTTTAGCAATATTTGTGATAAAATTAAAATTATAATCATTTTCATAGGAGATAACATCTGTTGAGTTGAAAATACTTTTGACCTTTTATAAGCAGCTATATGTAAAACCACTTATTTTCTCCCTGGAAATCATTTATCTATTGCATCAGCTTATGTTTTAGCAAAATTGTTGACCTACTTGAACATTAGTTATTTTAAATCTGTTTCCTATAGTTTTAAAATCACTGAATAGATATTGGACTTTTTATTGTGACTATATAGTCTGGGTTACATTCTTTAAAACCTCATGTGAATATTTCTATACATTAATATGGTATAAATATAATGAGTTATAAGTAGATTTATAGAGGACTTAGGGGCCTAGCTCAGTGTTTGACACATACCATAGTCCAAGTCCTGAGTTCCATCCCCAGCACTGAAAAAAGTCAAATAAATAATCTGGCCGGGCATAGTGGCCCATGCCTTTAATACCCATATATGGGCGGCAGAGGCAGGTGAGTTTCTGTGAGTTCAAGGGCAGCCTATTCTCCGTAGTAAGGTCAAGCCTAGCCAGGGCTATATAATGTGACCCTGTCTCAAAAACCATGTAAGATGTCAGTTTTAAGTATTCTACTTAAAAACATCCACTATGAATCTGCTGCCATGCCACCCCTGCTCTGGGATGGAATGATTAAAAAGCTAAGTGAGGGGCAGCTTGTCTGCAAAGTGGTCATGCTCATGGTAGAGATGAGAGAACTTGATTTTAAACATCTGCTTATAACCAGGCATGGTGGCATACACCTTTAATCTTGGCATTCTGGAGGTAGAGGCAGGTGAATTTCTGTGAATTTAAGGCCGGCCTGTTCTTCATAGTAAGTTCAAGCCTAGCTAGGGCTATATAATGTGACCCTGTCTCAAAAAACATGTAAGATGTCAGTTTTAAGTATTCTACTTGTTGATATTCCAAAACAGTGTTGTTCAGTAAAAATATAATGAAAGTGCTGGGTGTGATGATACACTCCTTTAATCCCATATGCAGATCTCTGTGAGTTCCAGCTAGCCAGGGCTACATAGTATGACCCTATCAAAAAACCCAAGCAAGCAAACAACAACAGATATGTACACACATATATGCATATAAAATGCAAGCTATATAGGGAATTTTAAATGCTTTAGTATCTATATTAAGAGAGGCTAAAATGAAGTTACTTTGGGGGGGTTCTTTTTGAGACAAGGTCTGCCTGTCTAGCCTGGCACTTGCTGTTATATATAGACTAGGCTGGCCTGTATCTCAATGAGACACACAGATCTGCCTGTCTCTGCCTCCTGACTGCTGGGACTAAAGGTGTGTACCACCATGCCCAGTGGTAAAATAACTTGTAATAATAAATTTTATTTGACCCATTATCTCATATAAAAGTAAAATATATAATACATGAAATATCATTTCAACATGTAGTCAGTGTACTTAATAAGACATAGAAATGAGTTTAGATCTAAAATGTACTATCAGCTCAGTTTTATTTTGCACACTTGAAGTGTTGAATAGCCACATGTAGCTAGTACTGGCATAGCTATAGAATTTTCTTTTAAGCATCTATTGGTGATCATTTTATTTCCATTTCTTCCCCACTGTTATGAAAAACTTGTAGTGCTATTGCTATGTAGAAGATGGGGATACTGCTAAATGTTCTAAAATGCACAAAATAGTTGTTGCACCACCCCCCAACATAGGGAGTTTTAACCTAAAATATCAGTTATGCTGGAGTTGAAAAACCCTGTTCTTTTGACCTGTAGTATATGTTCACTGATCCTTTGTTTTTTTCCCAGATTTTGTCTTTGTTCATCTTTTGGTATCTTTCATAAGCTAAAGTAGTCAAAGTCTTTATTCAGATGTGGTTAGTGATGAAATATAGCTAGGTTTTCAAGAAATTCAACGATGAAATACTTTGTAATTAATATTAAATCAATGTTTTTCTTTTTTTTATTATTATTTTTATTTTGTGTATATGTATATTGCTTGCATGTAGGTAAGTGCACCCGTGTCATGCAATGCCCACGGAGGACAGAAGAGACTGTCAGATCCCCTGGAACCACCACCTGTGTGACTCCAACTCCAGGAGGTTTGACAGTATCTTCTGGCCTCAAAAAGACCAAAAAAATATTCTTTATTTTAATTTTGATAACTTTTCCTTGAATTCCCTGCTATGTCCACCCCAGTTCCTACTTACTGTACCTATTCAAGGGATAACTTTTTTTGGTATTTTTTTGAGACAGGGTCTCCATGTAGCCCCAGCTGGCCTGGAACTTATTATGTAGACCAGGCTAGCCTTGAACTCACAGAGATCTGCCTGCCTTCTGAGTGTTGGGATTAAAGGGATGCACCACTATGTCTAGCCAAGTGCATGATTTTTAATGTTCATATATTTAGTTTGCAGAAAACAAGAGCTTTGAATTTTATACTTATGCCCAAGATAACTTTTGAAAAAATACTTAGTTTTATGTGTATGAGTGCTTTACCTGCATGTATGTAAGTACACCATGGGCATGTAACCAAGATGTCTTTTGACCAAACTTTCTTTTTTATTAGGAAAGTCAAAGTATATAGCACAACCTCTTACAAAGTAGTCCACAGTTTTGATTATGCAGCTTCCATCTTGAGTCTTGCACTTTCTGTAAGTACTTGTAGCTCTTTCTAAAGTTGTCACAACTTTCCTTATTAAATAAAAGTAAAATGGAATTTGGGAGGTTTATCTTTGGATTTGAATAGCCACGTTAGCTATTTGGGTTAAGACAGTACTTGAATATGAGCTTCCTCATAACAACTTTGCATGAATTTAGACTTAGATCACATTGGCTACTGTAGTAAGTAAAAGGCTGGACTAGGAAGTTGATAAATCTTGCTTCAGCAAACTCCGGGGTGTTGTAATACTTGAGAAAGGCAGATTGACTCTCTGGCACACATGCACACAGAACAGTGAAGAGGGCAGAAACAGCAGAATGAAAGGGTCTTTTTTCTTGGTAGACTATGCTTTCTGGAATGTGCATTGTCAGATTTCACAAGGAACCACATTTGGCAACAGGATATTTGAATGTGTTATATAGAAGTATCAATTGGGAGAGGAAAAGAAAATTAAATATTGTGAGGGAACAAGCTTATGGAAAGGTGTGCCACTGTGTTGTCCTTTTTTATTTAAGAGAATGCAGAAAATTATTTTCATGACATTATGTAACATTAACATTATTATACAGACTTTACGGCAGTATTTTAAAAGGACCTGTGAGAATAGAGGAAACAAGTGATTTTGTTCTAACATTTGGATAGGTCACTGTTTAGTATCTGTTTGAATGGGACTATGGCTAATAGTACAGTGCAGCAGCCATGGTAGAAATGTTTTGTAAGTAAAGGTACTATGAAGTATTACTTAGAAATGAACTGACTGATTTTTCTGATTACTATTAGCATGAAGATGAGACAATAGTTGTAGGAATGACCAATGGAATAATGAGTGTTAAACACCGAAAATCTGAAACAAAGAAAGAATCTCTTCCAAGGAGAAGGAGGCCTGCATATCGAACCTTTATTAAAGGAAAAAATTACATGAAGCAGCGGGTAATTGTGTATTTCTCATTGTGTTTTAAATGTGACATTTCTTGAGGCTGGAGAGATAGCCCAGTGGTCAAGAGCACTGGATGGTCTTGTAGAGGACCTGGCTTTGATTCCCAGCACCCACATGGCAGCTAACAACTGTCCGTAACTACAGGTCTAGGGGATCTGATGCTGCCTTCTGGCCTCTATGGGCATTGCATGAACGGGTGCAGTTTCATACATGCAAACAAAACACTCAAACACACTAAATAAATAAATTAATTAAATAAATAAATAAATAAATATGTGGCACTTCTTAGGGTAGTTAGTTCCCTTATTGCTTCACTTTACTGCAGAGTATGATTCACATGGTATGTAAGTTTATTTTTCTTTTTGCTCCATCAAAATTGGTTCTAGATTGTTAGATTTGGGACACTGTTAGAAAATAATGGGGAAACAAGGGTGACTTATTTAATGGTCTGAATCATAATGAAATAATACAGTGCTGTATCACCTTCAAAATATTATTTGTCACACACTATCTGATTTGATCATCTAAACAACTCTAGCCAGTGATGTCTCTCTTTGGTGTCTGAGAAGAAAGAGCTGTAAAGAAATTTTGATTGCTCCAAGAGTTTATCAGTGGTGTCCAGAGATATGAGAATTAGATCTTAGTATCTCTGAGCCATTTTTTATTTTTCTTTATACTCAGTCATACTGCCTGCCTAGGGGGAGGGAGGTATGAGAGAAGGAGTAATTTGCCCAGAATAGTGGCACTTGTATACTCGAATTCAAAATCGTAACTGTGAGAATACATTATAATGTGGCAATTGTGCCCTCTAGATTTGGATGTAGGAATATTACTTGTCATGTAGCAGAAAAGCACCCTGATTTTACAATGTACCACTTTATTATGAAAATGTTTATTGTGAACGGAACTTATGAGAGAAGGAGTAATTTGCCCAGAATAGTGGCACTTGTATACTCGAATTCAAAATCGTAACTGTGAGAATACATTATAATGTGGCAATTGTGCCCTCTAGATTTGGATGTAGGAATATTACTTGTCATGTAGCAGAAAAGCACCCTGATTTTACAATGTACCACTTTATTATGAAAATGTTTATTGTGAACGGAACTAGTTTTCTTTCTATACATTTTGCTTTTTCATTCAGGACGACATTATGATCAACAGGCCAACAAAGAAACACCTAGAATTGTATGACAGGGATTTGAAAAGTTTCCGAATCTCAAAGGCTCTTGACAGAGTCCTCGAGGTGAGTTAGGAACATTTTATTTTTATTTTTATTTATTTATTTATTTTTTTGATTCTGTGTGTGGGAGGCTGACTATGGGTGCAGCTGCATATGTGGAAGCCAAAGGTCATTTTTGGGTGTCTGCCTCAATTGTTTTTCATCCATCCTGTTGAGGCAGGATCTCTCACTGAACTGGGTGCTCATTGATTAGCTAGATTGACTGGCCAGTGGACCCCCAGGACCCTCTTGTTTCTGCCTCCCAGGACTGGGATTGTACCTCCACAGCCAGCTAGTGAAGAACATTTGAAAGAATTGTTTCAGTCTCTGGGTGTTGTGCATGCCTCACTTGGAGGGCTGAGGCAGACAGATTTTGAGTTTTGAGGCCAACCTGTGTTGACTTGAGGCCTAACAAGAACCGCTCACAAAAAATGTGGGGAGAGTGTAGGGGGAACCATGTTAGTGGTAAAGTTTGTGATTTACCATGTCTTGGAATTGTAAAGATAGTTGTGGTGAATTTATTGCAACATGATGATTTTCTTTTCCTTGTCTTTTTGGCTCATACTGACTCTGAAAATTTTTCTAGCCTAGTTGTGTAATAAAGACACCTGAGGTCACAGTTTCCATCATAAAAGAACTAAATCGAAGAGGAGTCCTTGCCAATGCTCTTGCAGGCCGAGATGAAAAGGAAATTACCCGTGTTCTTAATTTTTTGATAAGGTATGTTTATGCTGATGACACTTGGATTTCATACCTTAATTCCTTTTGTTACCAATGAGAGACATCTGTTTTTAGTTTGCTCTTTACAGAGAACTAGAGCAACAATTAAATTTGTTTTAGAGATTTTTTTTTTTAGGTTTATAAGTTTCATTAAACAGAAATTTTGCTTTGTAGGAATCTGTCCCAGCCAAGATTTGCCCCTGTTTTAATCAATGCTGCTGAAATAATTATTGGTAAGTAGTTTTTAAGACCTAAAACTCTTACTATGTTTATAAAAGTTGAGGTATTGGGCCGGGTATGTAGCTCAGTGGTAGAATGTTTGCTTAGTATATCTAGGGCCTTGAGTTTGAGCCTCAACACTTAAAAAAATTAAAGAACCTAAAAATATAGAAAACCTAGAAGTATAGGTATAATTTAAAGATATGAGTGTTTTGCTTGCATGTGTTTAACTGCACCTGCATGTGCAGTGCCCACAGAGGCCCGAAGAGGGTATTGAATCCCCTGGAGCTGGAGTTATAGACAATTGCTAGCTGCCATGTGGGTGCTGGGAATCAAACCTGGGGCCTTTGCAAGAGCAGCCAATGCTGTGCTATTAACTGCTAAGCCATCTCCCCAAATTTGTATCTTTTAATTAGAGAAGTATTTGTATTTAAGGTCATTATTAAAGAGTTATGTGCTAATTCTTGGTATTTTGTTGCTTTTTCCCCTTAATTGATTTTTGACTTTTTCCTCCTCTTATTTATCGTAGAGGTTTGCTGGTCTACTGGATTGAAAATGTTTGATTCTTTCCTAATTGTCTTGTTCATCCTTTCAGCATATTTATTCTTATGTTCTTGTGATTGTGCCTTTCTTTTATGTGTGCTGGATTTAAGTATCGTCTTTTTAAAAAATATTTTATTTTTTATTTATGTGTATGAGTATTACATTACATATTGCCTGCATATATGTTAGTGCACCCATGTCATGGGTGGCCCACAGAAGCCAGGAGAGGGCATTGGATCCCCTGGAACTGGAGTTACAGATGATTTTTAGCTGCCATGTAGGTGCTGGGAATTGAATTCCAGGCCTCTGAAAGAGCAGCCAGTGTTCTTCAATACTGTGCCATCTCTCCAGCCCCAAGTGTTTTAATACTTATTCTGTGGTGCTGGTTTGCTTTATTTTGTACTTTCTCCATCCATTTTAAAGGCTGACTTTTGGATGTACTTCTCTTGGTTGGCAGTTATTTACTCTTAGGGCTTAAGTCATTCTGTGCACTTCTTCCTGCAGCCAGGCACCTGATGCTTTGTTTCAGGCTTGCTTTGCTCTCTTCATTGTCTCAGTCATCACTTTTGTGTGTGTGTGTGTGTACATGTTTGTGTGTGTGTATGAATGTGCATACACAAGTAAGCATGCATGAGTAGGTCAGAGGTTGATGTCGGATGTGTTCCTCGCTCACTCTCCTCCTCATTTTGTCAGACAGGGTCTCTCACTGAACCTGCAGCTTACCCATTTAGGAAGACAGGCCAGCAAGCTTGAGGGATCTTCCTGTCTTCACCTTCACAGGGCTGGCATTACAGCTTTTCTTATGTTGGTGATGGGAATCAAACTCAGATTTTACTGCTTGCAAAACAAGCACTTTACCAGTAGCCATTTCCTCAGTCCCTAATAATCACTAATTAAAAAAAAAAATTAGTGAATTTTTGTGTATTTCATACAGAACATCTTAATCATCTTTATACCCCCTTCCTCAGTCCCTAATCATCACTATTTTTTAAAAAAAATTATTGAATTTTTGTGTATTTCATATAGAACATCTTAATCATCTTTATACCTCCTTCCCCATTGGGCCCCTTCCATATACCCATCACTTGAATTCATATATTCTGTCATTTGTGTTAAGGCCTATCAAGTCAAGTTAGTGTCCCCAGATGTCCCTCAGTGCAAGTTCATCCACTGAGGTCTAGTCAGCCTATCTAGAGTCCCTCCCTTTAAGAAAACCACCTCTTCCTCACCTAGCAGTAATCAGCTGTCAATAAAATTGGGGCCTGCTCCCCATTCCACAGTTTCTGTGCTGGGGTTTTGTCTGCTTGCGTTTGCACGGATCTGGTGCATGCTGACACCATTGATATAGGTTCCTATGATATCTAAGGTCTATGACCTCTCCAGCTATGTGTATTTGGCTAAGTTTACAGTACCACACATGAGTTTCCTCCCATTGAGTGGGCATTAAGTCCAATTTGATTATCTCCAAGATAAAAATGCCACTACTTCACCATTGTCATTTGCTGTGCTTGGTCATTACCAGCTTGCATAGTGATCTTAAAGGTATGAAAGCCGCCTTCAGGGGAGGTGGCTTCCAGGTCAGTTCTAGCTCCATTGCTCCAAATCCTGTGTCCAGAGTATGTTCCGTCTTCGGCAATAGGGTCTTATCTTCAAGTTCTGGGAGGCAGTCAAGGGCTGTGGCAATAGCCTGTATAATTTGGGGAATTTCTTGGACTATCCTGGTCAACCACTAAAAGGAAGGTTTCTCCTGTCTGGCACTGTTTCTTGTTATGTAGTCTTCAGCTATATACATGGACTCATGTAAAGATATTGTGCGTGTGATTCTTCAGTAAGTTTTTGGATTAATATGATTCCCTCTGGTTTTTTATACTGGCTAGGCACTATTCATCTCTCCTCTTTCTCTCCCTGTCTTATTCTCCCTCCCTGCCCTTCCCATTTAAAGTTTCCCCATTTCTTCTCCCTTGATAATTTCTGTATGCTGTGGTCCTACCTCTCTTGAGCTCCTTCTTCCCCTTTATCCCCTTAATTCCTTGTATAGCCCTCCCACTCCCCTCTCATTTAACTACCCCCATTTTACACGTTTCTCTTTTAGTAACACCTGTTTCTTACTTCTCTCTCTCTCTTGGGTTTAATCTTTCCTTTTACCTCTCAGGTTCTTTTCCATTTTCCTGGTTTCTGCAGTTACATCAGGATATATACTCACATGTAAGGATTTGGTGCTAGGATCCATATACTAGGAAGAACATATGTCATTTGTTTGTCTGAGTCGGTTACTTCATTTAGTATAACAGTTTCTAGTTCCATCCATTTACCTGCAAATTTCATTTCATCTTTGTTTACGGCTGAGTAGAACTCCATTGTGTAAATGTGCTACATTTTCATTATCCACTCATCAGTTGAGGGGCGTTTAGGTTGCTTCCACCACACAGAGGCCAGATCAGGTAGTCTCAGGCAGTTCCCTGTGGTTATCATCATCACTAATTTTTAACATGAAATTGGAATTAAAACCTTTCTGCCATATATTTTGTACAATTCGTTTTAAAATGCGTTTATTCAGATGGATTCATATGCTTTTGATAAATCACAAATTAATTATAAAATAATAATTGGTATTCAGTGTCTTATGTTTAGTATCATACTTTAAAATGCTGATTTTCACTTATGTGTAGCAAAATGTTTTTAGCTAATGGATTTTTCTTTCTTTTTAGATATATATCTGCCTGTGATTGGCCAGTCACCAGTAGTTGATAAAAAGTTTTTAGTACTTCAAGGACTTGTAGAAAAAGAGATTGATTACCAAAGAGAACTCCTGGAAACTTTGGGGATGATGGATATGCTTTTTGCTACCATGACGAGGAATGAAAGCACTTCTATGCTAGAACGTGTCCCTGCCAAGTGTCTAGAGACCAAGAAGACAGAATCATAGTGTTTGCTAACTAGGAATCGACTCTATCAACTATTGGAAAGAAAATATCTTCAATACATTCAAAACAATAAATTACAGAAGCAGTTCTATGGAAGAAACTGGAATAAATTATGATTGGAAAATAAGTACCTATTAAGACATGGTTTTCCATGTATTAATTTGATTTATAACATCTTCAGCTGGAAGATCTTAGTTGTCTGGTTGCAGTGTCTGATACCATGGATGAGTTGATACTGTTTTTATACAGCAAAACTCAACTGACTGTGGGGAATCAGCTAGCCCTCTGGAGAGGGTTCCAGTTGGATCCTGCCAAAGGAACAGACCTTGTTTTTTGTTCATTTTCTACTTCTAACCTGGAAAATAATAAGCTCAAATGGCAACAAAACTTCCTTCACTGCACTCTGCTCCGTGTCCTTGGGATTCTGGGCGTCTGTAGCTTGCTGTCCTTTTCCTTCGTATCATTGCAGTCTTGAATCACATGTTCTCCTTGGCTGGCCATGGACTGTGTCCTGTAAGAGTGGCAAATCACTGAGTAGCTCTGAAGAATTGATTCTGGAGACGTTTTAGAGTGTGATAAGGGTTGGTACCTGAAAATTGGGTTCTTCATCTAATGTTTTTCTTTAATCTTGCCTATCCATATGAACAAAGTCTACAGCTAGATCGTATTGGACCAGTCATTTTCCCCCTTCCCTTCAGTGTTGCAACCCTTCTGCCAATTTTTCACCTTACTTTAGGCGAGGGGAATGATAGAATTTGTCAGTTCTCTTATAATAATGGCCTTTCACCCTGTGCTTATCTTGTATGATAGCCCTCTGCTATTTTCTTATCTGTACTAGATTTCCTTTTCTCTGTGCTTTATCTTCTGGTTCAGAACCCCAAACCAGAGCGGCTTGCTTTGAAAAATTGTGTTTTTGAAACCGCGCTGTAAATTACCTTTGTTTTATAAAAAGATTCTTATTTTCTTCTTAGTTTTCTGAGGTGTGTCAATTCCTGTTGGACAGTTGGTGGCTAGTGACTCCCAGCACATTGATTCCACAGCTGCTACCTCTCCCACTTCCTTCAGTTACTCTGCTTGATGTATCCAGTAATGATGTCTTGAGCTAAACACATCCTTGAGGGAAGATTTTTGTAATGAGGTCTTCGCTCTTTCAGTTTTGTCAGTTTAGATTTTCTTCAAGCAGAAGGAAGAGGGATACTTATGTGTTAGTAAGTGCCTATGTTCAAAAACAGGATGTAGTTTCCCTTTTACAGGTTGATCAGTATAAGCAGTTGTGCAGCACAGTAGCTTGTGATAAACCAGAAGTTTGCTGCTTTGAATAGTTATGAGGTTAGTCAAGATGAGAGGCTATGATTCTAGGTTAAGAAGGGTTACTTTATTTAAATAAAACTTGTATTTAAAAAACATCAGGTATGGTGGCAGACATGGGCAGGTGGATCTCTCTGAGTTCAAGAGCAGCCTGGTCTACATAGTGAGTTCCAGGCCAGCTGGGTCTACAGGGAGACCCTGTCTCAAAAAGACCGAAAAAAAAAAAAAAAAAAACCTTCAGAAGTGTGCTGTTGATAATTAGCATTAGAGGTTAGAATTCTACCTAAACCTTTAGCTGCTGTCTCCTGTGTGTTTCTTGGATTATTCATTTGATTCTCACCACAATGATCCAAGGTTGGAATTACACTCACTGAGTTTGGATTAGTTGGTTGAATACGCTCAGGTCCCTAAGCTTGAGTTCCTTATCTTCCAACACTGGTCTGGCCTGCTGTGGCCATAACTGTTCATTCCCTTTAATAAGACTTCACTGAGTGCCGCAGCTCCTGAATACAATTTGTAGTAATTAGAAAATCTTAAAAGGATTAGGAACTATTTCCTATAGCCATCAATATAATTATTTAAGTTCAGGAGTCATTTTCCTATTAATTGAGGCTATTTGCTGTGTCTTAACAGAAAATCCCATATAGATTTTTAGACTTGTGCTTTTATTTAAGAGTTTACTATGGCTGCAAAAATACTGAAATGTTCCAGAGAGCTTTGTCATTTATGTTTAATTTATTATGTTTATTCTGAGTTAAACATTTGGGAAGGTTTTGTTTGTTGAGTCAAGCAAAGTACCGTTTAAAAGAAAGTCAGATTTCTTAAACAACTGTGCTATTAAGTTGCTCAAAGGAGTTGATGTCAAATGGGACTGGTAGAAAATTTGTTCAACTTTAATGAGTTTTTCTAAACATTAATTAGATTATTAAACTGTAGTAGTTTTCTCAGTAGAAGTTTTAATGTGTCTAACC
This sequence comes from Nannospalax galili, assembly GCF_000622305.1. Lineage (NCBI taxonomy): Eukaryota > Metazoa > Chordata > Mammalia > Rodentia > Spalacidae > Nannospalax > Nannospalax galili. The sequence goes on along the minus strand of NW_008342399.1, from coordinate 1,086,750 downwards.
AGTGACTGTGAATAGTTTTCTCCATGAACAGTATGCCCTTTGAGACTCTAAAAAAACATTTGCTGGGGAGGTAGGTTATAATACCTGTTCTCTTGGCTGCAGTTTTCTGGGCCGGGGTAGTATACCTGACTTAGGCTATATCTACAAATTTGGACTTAAAATAAAATTATTTGTCTAGAAAAATGTGAAAATGTGAGGGTGTGGGAATCCTGTGTTTGGTTGGGTCTTTTTTTTTTTTTTTTAGAAAAGAATTTAAGTGAATTTATAACTAGAAATATTTAAATATTACCAAGTATTGGAAAACATGTTTATGGTACAGAGGAACCCCCAAAGTATACTCTAGGAGATACATAGAGTCAATGACAATCTTCCTCTTTTTCCTTTATCCTGAGGAAAAGCTAGTGAGCTTCAGCTTTAATTTTTTAAGTTAAAAAAATGAACATTTTTACATATATACTAAAAGTTTTATTGTTAAATGCCTAAGTTTTTAAGTCACTAGGTTTTGATAGGTAAAGTAGGTGATGGATGAATCCAGTTGATCAGGAGAAAGCACCAGGACACAGATAAAACTCCAGCGGAATAGAGTTTATTAGCAAGGGAACACATGGGACAGATTCCCTTCTGGGCAGGGAAAATGTCTGACCCAGGTCGTGAGCTGGGGTCTTTTATAGGGGGAGGCTTCGGGAGTGGGGGTTGCAGAAGGCTGGAAGATGTATTTTTTAAAGGTTAGGTGGGCAGACTTTTAAAACCTGCCCCCTTTGGAGATCAAAGGGGAAGCCTGCTGTGTTGGCCAAACAATGGAGAAAAGTCTGCTTCTCTTGACTTCAAAGACCAGGGTGCTTATTAATTCGGTTCCCTTTTCTCAGGGGCTTTCGAGGTCTGTGAGGCCCTGTTGGTGAGGGGCGGGGCCATCTGAACCTTAACAGATTTCCTAGTGACTTCAATGGAATCAGCAGTCATTGATCTAACCCCACCTCCAAGACTGGACCGTTGACACAATTTGACAGGCTTGACACCATGAGTGACACCAACACTGTCCCACAGTGTTCACTGGCTGAATTTGGGGTGATGGTTGACCATGAGGTTGTATACATGGATTTTCCTCTGTTTTATTTCATTGCTTAACAACTGCCCACTGGAAGGTGCTAATGAGCTACAAACTGGAAGTGAGTTTGGGGCGTCTTTCCAAAGATTCTGAGACTTTGGTTGGATTTTTAAGCTGCTTGAAGAACTGTCTCTTTCTGATCCATTTAATTTTGTATTTTCAGTTCTAGATGCCCATTTTAGTTCTTCAGAAAGCATCTCGCCTGGATTCAGGGATCCATCTCCAGCATCATGGTATTCTGATGCTAGCTGCCACTGGACTGCTTCCTGTTTGGGCTGGTGAAGTTTCTTCTTAAGATCTCTGCTGGTTTTCTTATAGAAATAAAGATCTTTTTCCAACTGTTAGATTTTATCTTCATATGTTTTTAAAGTTTCTATAATGTCTTCTCCATCTTGCTCTTTGAAATGATATAACAGCAACTGCATCTTTTGTTCACGTTCCTTTTGCTGGAGGATCAGTCTCCTGTCACACTGCAATTTCAGATGCTCCAGTGCAGATTCTAATTCACGAACCCTTATCTCGTTTTAGAACCTTCAGTTTCATCTCTTTACTCTGTAATTGTTTACGCTCAGCTTCTCTCAAATTAACCACCTTATTGAAATATTTGAAAAGAACAGCTCTAATCTCAACAAGGTTCGGGCAAACTAATTTCTCCAAAATATTTGCTTCACTCAGAGAGATTCTGGAATGATGCTCTGAGTTCTGATGACTCTGGATACTTTCATTCTTGTATTCAATTGCAGTTTCCAAAGCTTCAATCCTCTCTTCAAGTTGGAACAGAAGATGTTCTTCTTTGGGTGACAGCACTCCCATTTTTAAGGTTTTCATCTACACTGGTTCTTTGTCTCTGGAGCTGATTCCTTCCTTTTTGGAGAGCTTGAACTTGTCCTGAATCTTTACTTTCTCATCACTTGTGCTGCTCTCAAGCTGCAAACTTAGACAACGCTTGGTCCAACAAGTTCAGACGAGCTGGTATTTTCAAACTATCTGTGTTTAAGGCCTGACTAAATCTCAATTCCTTGTTTTCTAGCTGGCTCTTCTTGTAGCAGGGCTTCCTTCTTAGAAATTATAGTTTCCTGTTGCTTTAAGTCATCTCCCAGCATCTCTAATTCTTGGTGTTGGTTCAGAACTTTCTCTACTTCATCTAACCATTTCTTTTGCTCATCCAATTTCTGGAGGTGGTCTACACTCTATAAGGACCTTTTCTTTTCAAGTTGAACACATCAAGGTCCTCAGCTTTCCATTTTCAACCTTCTTGTTCTGTTTTTTTAACTGTAGCTCTTTGATTTTTTTGTTGATCCCTCTTAATTTCTGCATCTAGTTGCTTTTTTCTTGTTTTCTTCTCGAAGTCTTTTTGCAGCTGTACTTTCTGATATTTCAAGTGATCCACATTTTGCTGTAGTTCATTGGCACGTTTCTCATTTTGGGTTGACAGTGATGCCAATTTCTTACTGTCTTGTTGCTTCTTTTCTAAGACCTGAACTCTCAGCTTTGCTGCATCCATCTTTTTATGGAACTCTTTCTGTAATTTTACCTTCAAAGCAACATCAGAAAGATCTTTGTTTTCCCGTTCTTATAGCTGCTTCTGTGTTTCAGTTAGTTGTACTTTTGCCTGTTCTGCTTCATGTTGCAGTTTTTTTACTTTCAAAGAATACTGTCTACTTACAGACTTGGCATTGTTACCTGTTTTTATTAACTCTTTAATCAGTTCTTCCTTCATCCTGTTGTTCATTGTAAGTTCTCTCATTTTCTGTTTAGCTTTATTAAGTATGAGTTCTGAAGTCCTTAATTTTTGAAAATTTGACTCTTGACTGTCCTGGAGACATTCCATCTTCAAATTTTCATTCCTCAAATACGATTTTTGTGTTTCATCTTGAGTATCATTCAACTCAACAAAAGAGCAAACAGAACCTAGTTTCTTAATCCATGAGCGACTTCGACACCTAATTCTAGATTTCTCCTGGCCTTCTGATTACTCATCATCACTGTTATCCGAAAACTGGCAGTGGAGAACTTCATCTTGTTCTTCTAAGTGACCCAACAGCATTTGACTTTGTGTTCGAAACCCAGCCAATATTTGATCCAGAGAGTATGTAGGAGTACTTGAGAAGACCTTGAAATCTTGTCTGGATGGGACATAAATGTAATGTCCCAGATGAGTATCAAATGGTACAGCATATGGTCTCTTTTCAGGAATCCTGATATCAGGCCCATCTCCACAATTTTCCTTAGTTGAAGATGTCATCGACAGGTTAAGTTTTGTTACTTCTTCATTCAGCTGATCCACAAAAAACTGCTCTTCTGTTACAGCTTCATTCTGCTATTTCTTAAGTTCTCTCTTCATCTGGAGAACTGCAACATGCTCTGGTCCTTCTTCCAGGTGTCCAGGACCCTGTTTTCCTGGGCATGAGATGTGGACAGTCTTCCTGACCTCTTGAGTCATGTTGAACCATTCTTGTAGTCTGTACTGCTGCTTCTCGTTTAGTCTGACAGGATCTTTTAAGTCTACCAGGAAAGTAAAAGCTTCCTCTATACCATTTTGGTAGCCTAGACATTCCCCTTGGAGCTGAGCTACCTGTTCCTCAAGAGACTAGATCCTATTTTGATCAGGAGTGCCCTCTGAAGGGACCTGGCTAGTTTGGCTGACAGTAGCCCGAGGACTCTGCAAAGCTTCTTGAAGCAACTAAATTTCAAATTTCATTTCATCCATTTGATCTGACTCGGGGCTGAAGTTTAAAGTAGGTTTGTTTCTAATGTTCCGTGCTCTGTTAGCATATTTGAGAGAATTTAAGGACTCATCAAAATCCGAGGAGGATGGGCTGACACGTGATCATGACAGTCTTGGCACTGCCTCCCAGGGAATCTTTCAGAAGCCGAGTAATTTTAGCATCCCTATATGGAATATGTGAGCTCTTCCTGAGTGGGTCCCCAAGGGCACTTACTATGTTTCCTAAAGCAAGTAACCCACTGTTGATCTGAATGGACTCTGAACCATTTACCCGTTTTCCCTGTTTTAGTCACTCTTCTGATCCAGCCAAATCCACAAAATGGAATTTGGAGACAATGTGCCGACGTGAATACCACTCTCCACCTTCAGGTGCCTCTGCATTTTTCTCAACTTGACAGACATTTATTGTAAAAATTGCATGTGATCTACTGGAGTATTCATCTGGGTGGTGCTTGTATGTCTGGCCGCATTCCTTACCTCCAGAAGACTCATCACTTCATCCATGATCTCTACTTGGCATTCCTTGGCCCCAACAGTCACTGTATTTCCTTTTTCCTCTTCTCTGAAATAAAGCTCCTTCATGGAAGTCTCCAATTCTAGAAGATCTCTTAGGTCTTCCTTGTATACTTGTATATATGACACATTTATATTAAAGTCAATGCTAGGATTTTCAGAGATGCTTTGAAATATTTCTTGGCTAGCTCGAGGAGTGTGATACCCTTTTGACCATCCACAAGTGAAGCAGCATGGCCTTCTCCAATGGTGTATGTCTTCCCAGATCCAGTTTGTCCATAGGCAAAAACAGTTGGATTATAGCCCTCAGTGAGTGACAACACTAGGGGCTTTATACGTGCATTATAAACTTCATCTTGAGTGGAATTTTTGCCAAAAACAAGAAAAAGCTATTTCCAGAGAGAGCGATATGTATGTTGAAAGAAAATAGACAGTGACTGTCCTGCCTCATTAGATAGAATAGAGGAAACTATCTTAGTTCTGGATGACTCTCTCCCCATTACCCTCCCTATACTTCTCCCAGTAAGCAGTCCATGAAGTTCTTTTAGATCCCTCAAAATAAGTTTTTTTTTGTTTGTCTGTTTGTTTTGTTTTGTTTTTTGCTTAGGTGAGTGTGAGAGTGCACATT
>NW_008342399.1:1073201-1081759 GCF_000622305.1 Nannospalax galili | reverse complement strand
CCAGTTTGTCCATAGGCAAAAACAGTTGGATTATAGCCCTCAGTGAGTGACAACACTAGGGGCTTTATACGTGCATTATAAACTTCATCTTGAGTGGAATTTTTGCCAAAAACAAGAAAAAGCTATTTCCAGAGAGAGCGATATGTATGTTGAAAGAAAATAGACAGTGACTGTCCTGCCTCATTAGATAGAATAGAGGAAACTATCTTAGTTCTGGATGACTCTCTCCCCATTACCCTCCCTATACTTCTCCCAGTAAGCAGTCCATGAAGTTCTTTTAGATCCCTCAAAATAAGTTTTTTTTTGTTTGTCTGTTTGTTTTGTTTTGTTTTTTGCTTAGGTGAGTGTGAGAGTGCACATTTTTTCTTAGTTATAACTAGATGACCAAAGACTTCCTGATAGACATTCCAGTTCGAAGAATAGGGGTTATAGCAATGAACAAAACAGACAACAATCCCTACTTTCTGAGCATTGGTATTCTAGATGAGGGAAAAGTTTGGTAAGTGTGTAATGGCTCAGATGGCTCAGAGCCTAATGATGTAGAGAACAGTCAAATGTGTGTCAGACCTCACTGGTGAGGATGTGAAGGTGAGTAATGATGAAGACGGACCAGGATGGCCACTGTGGTCTTCAGAAGCACATTTGATCTCATAACTGTTCGAGAGATTTAGAAGTATCTGGTGACTGAGTGGAGGGTGAAGAGGGCACAGACAATCAAACCCCATTTGTGTCTTCCCTTTAACACGGCAGCTGACATGGAAGACTGGGTTCTGGATATTGATGAAGCCTTCCTCAGTTGGAGCTTGCTACTTAAAAATTCTGATTTTGGAGGCTAGAGAGATGGCTCAGTGGTTAAGAACACTGGTTACTCTTATAGAGGACCCAGGTTTGGGTTCTAGCACCCACATGGTAACTAACAACCAACTAACTCCAGTTCCCCTCTGATGCCCTCTTCTGGCCTCTGCCCTGTACATGATGCACATACATACTTGCAGGCAAGCAGTCATACACATAAAAAAATAAAAATAAGTCTTGAAAAGATTTTGGGGGGCTGGAGAGATAACTCAATGGTTAAGAGCACTGGCTACTCTCACAAAGGACCCGGGTTCAATTCCCGGTACCCACATGGTGGCTAAGAACCGTCTGTATCTCCAGTTCCAGAGAATCCAACACCATCTGACATCTGGGCATTCATTGTATGACACAGGTGAACTTACATGCAGGCAATACACTTATACACAAAATTTTAAAAGTTAATAAAAAGATTGGTTCAGAGCTGTTCTTAAAATTTTTTTCCTTCTGTGGATGTTTCTCAGTTACGTTTCCTTCTGTTTCTCAACTTCCATTCATTAGTTCAAATACCCATCTATTCCCTGTTCTGACCTGTGAGAATGGGGATTAGATTCCTATTAGGCATATCACAGGTATATTTTCAGGTTACTTAGCTTGGCACATAATTAATGCTTTGAAATGCTTTGAGCTGTCCCAACTAGGGTTTCCTGAAGTCCTTATCTAGGCCCCAAATTTCCTATCTCCTATCTGCTGCCCAATGCAGGGGCCTCTAAAAGTTAAAAATTCAGTACTCAGGAGGTAAAGGCAGAAGGATCAGAAGTTCAAGGTCAGCCTTGGCTAGCTACATAGGATGTTTAAGGTCAGCCTTGGCTACATGAGACTCTTGTCTCCAAAGAAAAATTAATGATATTAAGAATTCACCCTTGTCGTATTTGAATGCAGAGTAGACACGTGTGGCTAGTGGTTGCCATATTGGCTAACTCAGAGAACATTTCCATCATTATACATTTTATAAGCCTTAGCCCTTTGTATCCTATTTGATCTTTTCACTGTTTGAGGCCTGGATCCAAACCTTTGATTTTGGTCCGAGGTGCTCACTTGACAGCCACTGGCTTTGGTCTTTCCTGGTTCTAACGAGATTTACAAAGAAACAGAGCCAGTAGGATAGCTATAGATACATGTATCAATGTATGCACATGTGTATTATCTATCTACAAGAGAGGACTTAGGGAGACTGGCTCATGCAATCATGAAGACTGAGAAGTCTAACAATTAGCTGTCTATAAGCTGGAGAGCTAGGAAACTTGCTAATAGGGCTCAGTCCAAATCAAAAGGACTTGGAACCAAGTCCAAAGCCAACAGTAACATTTAATCTGAGGCTGAAGACCCCTAGTGAAAGTTCTGGAATCTGAAGTCTGGAAAACATTGGGAGTTCTGAAGCCCAAAGGCAAGCAAAGAGTTTCTCAGCCCCAGCAAAGGGTGTGAGGCAAAATTCATCTTTTTCCTGTTGCTGTTCTCTTCAGGCCTTCAGCCAACCATCCCCCCAGGGATGAGCTCTTTTTCATGTGGATCCTGGAACCCTCCTGTGCTGGATAGCTTTAGTGTCAATTTGACACACCTGGGTTGAGGGAGCCTCAACTGGGGAATTGCCTCTATTGGATTGGCCTGTGGCCGTGTCTGAGGAGCATCTTCTTGGTGAGTAATGTGGGAGCAAAAGTTTGTTCTTCACAACAATGAAGAACAAACTAGGACACTTCCTCCCAGGCAGACTCAGAAGTAATGCTTTACCAGCTACCTAGTTATCACTTTATCCACACCCTATCTTATGGAGACCTGTTAGCATTCTGTTTAGTCACTACAAGCTGTGTGCCCTGAGTGCCTGGGGTTGCCACAACATTGGTGGACTAGGCAGCCTCTGCTCTCTTAAGGCTTATTACTTGAAGACAGCCATCATCATGACCTAGGTCTTACCACTTTCTTCCTTTATTAGAAATGCTTGGTCAAAATGCTTGGTCAACCTGTCCAGATAGAATGTAATCAAAAGAAATCCTCTCACTTATTTCCATTTTTGTATGTCTAAGTGCTTTTGAAAATAAGGGCTAAAGTTAATCAGAGACTGCTGTAGATTTACCTGTGCATGTTTCTGTCTGCATGTGCATGTGACATAACACATATGTGGAGGTCAGAGGACAACTTAGAAGAGTTGGTTCTCTTCTTCCACCATGTGGGTCCCAGGGATTGAACTCAGACAAGTGCCTTTACCAGCAAAGCCATCTCCCTGGCCCCCATGGACTTTATTTTTGACATGAGAAGATAAGAAAGAATTTAGGAGGGGGGGAAGAATGTTTCTGCTTTTGACACTGCAATGTTTAATGAAAAGCCCAGCCCTGAACCTAGACCTAACATTTACTTTGGCTTGGAAGGGGAACTGAGCCTGAGTCCTCTGCAAGAGCATCCTGTGCTTTTAATTGCTGAGCCATCTCTCCTCCCCCTACACACACACCTTCTCTAAGAGGGATCTTAAGTTTGGGAAAGTTGATTAAGCACCACCTAGTTTGGATTATGAAAGACCATTCCCAGTAAGCAAATTGTTACCAAACCAGGTCTATTTTGCCCATCATGCAACCTGTCAATTAGTGAAACACTAAGTTTTACAAAAGGAGGAATTTGTTCACAAGGCAGCCAAGCATATGAGATGGGAGAGAAGTTCTGAAATGTGCCTTCCTGAGGACAGCATTTAGGGGCATTTATGGATAAAGAAGCAGGATGATCTAAGACTTTGGGAAAGGGTGATTGGGGATGGCATCAGTGGTTGGCACACACAATGGACCCTTATGCCTCTTCATGGGACACATGTTCACAAAATGGCTGCATTACCATGATTTGAGGGTGGTATTTTGGCCCTCTGATATCAGAAAGTCACCCACTAGACACCTGTACAGGCCCAAGCAAGGAGTTGATAGTTTCAGCAAAAATGGCCTTGAAGTCTGTGTAACCAGGCAACCGTTGTCATCGTGGCAGACACAGCAGAACAAAGCTAATGGAAGAGTAATGATATGCTCAGCTGCATTACCTCAAAGAATGATCTTTAAAGTCAACTAAAAGAAAATATCTAAAGACAAATGAAGCTGTGGGCAGAGGGGTGGGGGTCAGGTTTTCTTTCAGAATCCTGGCATACCAAGTCCTTCCTAGCTTCTTTGTATTGCTTAAGGCCTAGGCTGCATCTTTATTTTCATCTTACCCTCCAGTTTTCACCAATAAGATGCTTATGCTTTGGCCAAAGTAAATTATTCTTTTAAAATTTATTAATTTTTAATTTTAATTGACAAAATATTTTTATTTTTTCATTTTAAATATTTTTATTGAGTTTTGTGTATTTCATATAATAGATCTTAATCAAATTTAGACCCCCTTCCCTGCTTCTCACCCTCTCTTAGCCCCCCGCACACCAGATTTCAGGTATTCTGTCATACATGTTAAGTCCTATCTGGTCAAGCATTTCTATTCTGGTATCCCTTGGTGCAAGTTCATCCTCTGGAGTCTAGTCAGCCTATCCAGAGTCAATCCTTTAAAGAAGATCTACTCTCCCTCACCCCACAGTAATCATTTGCCAGTAGTTCCTTGACTAGGGTTAGGGCCTGCTGCCCATTCCCCTGGCTCCATGCTGTGTTTTTGTCTGACTGAGTTGGCATGGGTCTTGTGCATGCTGCCACCATTGCTGCAAGTTCATATGAACAAGTTTCCAGTGGCCTGAAAATCTCTGTTTCCTTATGTTCTTGCACCAAGCCTGGCTCTTACAATTTTTCTGCTCCCCTTTCCGCAGTGGTCCCTGAGCCATGGGTGAGTGAGGTTTAATATAGGAGTCCTATACAGTGACATGTACTCTGCAGTCTCTTACTCTCTAAAACTTAGCCAATGTGGCCTTCTGTGTTCATTGCACTTTGTTATATGAGGAAACTTTGCTGGTGAGAGTTGAGGAATGTATTAGTATTCTCTCTACCCCCATTCCGCTATGTTCTGTGTCGGCATAGAGGTTCCATTGTAGATATGTCACTTAGGGCTGAGCATGTCTCAGACATATATTTTCTGTTTGTGACCAGTTGTGGAACTCTGCAACAACCCCCACCAGTTGCAAAATGAAGCTTCTTTGATTAGTGGTGTATAGTACATTTGTCTATAAATATAAAAATCCATATTTAGCATACAGTAAGAAATTTCATTTGTCTAGAGATATGACAGAGGATCTATGGCCTCTCCAGCCATGTGTATTTGGCTCTATTTACAGTGCCACCCATGAGTTCCCTCCCATTGGGAGGGCTCCAAGTCTGATTAGATAGCTGTTGATTACCCCCTAGATAACAGTGCCACTACTGCACCAGTAGAGGTAGTTTGCTGTGCCAGTCATTGTGGTTAGTAGGCTTTAGAGCTGGGCTGCACCATTGATTGATTTTCTCCCTTAGCAGCTTTAGAACAATGAGATCTAGTCTTTGGGAGAAGGTTTCCAGGTCAGTTCCAGCTCCATTTCTCCAAGTCCTGTGTCTGAAGTATGTCCTGTCTTCAGCAGTAGGGTCTTACCTTCAAGTTCTGGGAGGTAACCAAGAATTGTGGTGACAGCCTGTGTTATTTTGGGAGTCTCTTGGACTACTCTGACCAATAACTCAAAAGGAGGTTTCTCCTGTCTGGCACTGTGTTCCTTGTTATATAGCCTTCAAGTATATAACATACTAATGTACAGATACTGTATGTGTTTTTTTCAGGGAGTTTTGAGTTAATATATTTCCCTCTGGCTTTTTATGCCACCTGAGCTTTATTTATCGCTCCTTCCTCTCTCCCTGTCTAACCACCCCCCAGTTTAAGTACCACCATTTTCTCCTTGATAGTACCTGTCTCCTATTACCCCCCCCCTTTTGAGTTTCTTTTTCCCCTTTATCCCCAGGGTTCCTTGTTTAATATTCCCACTTTCCCCATTTCCCCCTTGGTAATATCCATTCCCTACTATCCCCCTCTTTCCAGCTCCTTCCTTCCCCTTACTTCTGTGTTTCCTTTCCATTTTCCTGGCTCCTGCTCTTACTTACATCAGAATATATACTCACATATAAGGTATTGGTACTACGATCCACAAATGAGGGAGAACGTATGTCAATTGCTTTTCTGAGTCTGTGTTACTTTGCTTAGTATAACAGTTTCTAGTTCCATTCATTTATCTGCAAATTTCATAATTTCATCTTTCCTTACCACTGAGTAGAACTCAATTGTGTAAATGTATCACATTTTCATTATCTATTCATCAGATGAGAAACATTTAGGTTGTTTCCATTTCATAGCTATTGTGAAAAGAGCAACAACACACATGGATATACAAGTACCTTTACAGTAGGATGAATCCTTTGAGTATATGCCAAGAAGTGTTTTTATTTAAAAAAATTTTTTTTTATTTTTATTTTTTTGTGTATGAATGTATAGCCTGCATGTGTATAAATGCATCTGTGTCATGCAATGCCAAAGGAGGTCAGAAGAGGGCATCAGATCCCCTGGAACTGGAGTTCTGTTAGCCATCATGTGGGTGCTTTGGTCCTCTGCAAGAGCAGCCAGTGCTCTTAACCACTGAGCCAACAAGATAATTTTAAATAGGCAACCTCCACATAGGGCCCAAGATTCTAAGGTTCACAGTGGGCAGTGAACCCTTCTTTTCTCCTTTCCCTAGCCATCTGGAGGCCCCCTCAGGAGACATTCACAAATACGTGCTTATATATGCACATTTCTGTGTGACTGGAGATGCTTAATCTATATATCACTTAAATCTACATATAGATTTTTCCCAATGTAGTTGAAAAATACAAATATGATATGGTCTATATTGCTTAAACATTTATTAACACAGCATAACTATAGATCTGTATCAGAACTTATAGAGCTTCCTTTTATAAAATACGTAACATTTTTTTCTGGTAGTACAAAAGACAACTTTCACGTCAAAGGAGATAAGAAATAGTTTATTCTGGAACCAAATATGAGTGACCATGGCTCAGGAACACAAATCTAGGTCACCTCAAATTCCATGTTCCAATTTGGTAACAGTTTCCTGAACTTTTTTTTAAAATTAAAAAAAAAAATTTTTATGTGTACCATGAACACATGGAGATTAAACAACACACTCCGAAATGATGAATGGGTCAAAAGAGAAATTAAGAAAGAAATAAAAGTATTCCTGGAACTAAATGAAAAGGACAATACAATGCAACAAAACCTCTGGGACACGCTGAAAGCGGTTCTTAGTGGGAAGTTTATAGCTCTTCGTGCCTACATCAAAAAATCGGAAAGAACACAAATAAATGACTTAACATTGCAACTCAACACACTTGAAAAAAATAAATGACTTAACAGTGCAACTCAACACACTTGAAAAGCAACAGCAAACAAAACCCAAACCCTGCAGACAAGAAGAAATAACAAAAATCAGAGCAGAAATCAATGAAATTGAATCAAAGAAAACAATACAAAGAATTAACAAATCCAAGAGCTGGTTCTTTGAAAAGATAAACAAGATTGACAGACTGCTAGCCCAGTTAACCAAAAGATAGAAAGAGCACCTCCAGATCAAGAAAATAGTGATGAAAGGGGACACATCAAACAGACACCAGAAAGATACAGAACATTATAAGGGAATACTTTAAAAACCTATATGCTACCAAATTCGAAAACCTAAAAGAAATGGATGCATATCTAAAGGCATGGGAACCACCAAAAGTAAACCAAGAAAAGATTACAGCTTAAACAGACCCATAACACAAAAAGAAATTGAAACAGTAATACGAAACCTCCCGACTAAAAAAAGCCCAGGACCAGATGGATTTACATCAGAATTCAATCAGACATTTAAAGAAGATCTGCATCCAATACTACTTAATTTATTCAAAAAAATAGAAATGGAGAGAGAACTTCCAAATTCCTTCTATGAAGTCAGCAACACTCTAATACCAAAGCCAGGTAAAGATACAACCTAAAAAGAAAACTATAGACCCATATCCTTAATGAACATAGATGCAAAAATTCTCAACATGATACTTATAAACCGCATACAGACACACATCAAAAAAATCATCCACCATGATCAAGTCAGCTTTATCCCAGAGATGCAGGGATGGTTTAATATACATAAGTCAATAAACGTCATAAAGCATATAAATGGGCTCAAAGATAAGAACCACATAGTCATATAAATAGATTCAGAGAAGGCCTTTGACAAAATTCAACATGCGTTTATGTTCAATGTCACAGAGAAAACTGAACTGGAGGGAACATTGCTCAACATATTTAAAGCCATATAAAACAAACCCACAAGCAACATTATTCTAAATGGAGAAAAACTGGAAGCATTCCCATTGAAATCGGGAACCAGACAAGACTGTCCACTATCCCCACTTCTCTTTAACATAGTATTTGAAGCTCTTGCAAGAGCAATAAGACAAGAGCAGGAAATTAAAGGAGTAATAATTGAAAAAGAAGAGATCAAATTATCCCTTTTTGCAGATGATATGATATTATATCTAAGGGACGCCAAAAATCCCACCAGAAAACTCCTAGAAATTATTAACATGTTCAGTAAAGTGGCAGGTTACAAAATTAACCTAAAATGTCTATAGCCTTTCTATATGCCAATATCAAACAATCGGAGAAAGAACACATGGAAACACCCCCGTTCGTAATAGCTGAAAAAAAAAAAATTCTCGGAATAAACCTGACCAAAAAGATTAAAGACCTCTACA
>NW_008342399.1:1071955-1072690 GCF_000622305.1 Nannospalax galili | reverse complement strand
CTCCACCTGTAGAAGAATGAAACTAAACCCCTATCTTTCACCTTTCACAAAAGTCAACTCCAAATATGTCAAAGACCTGAATGTGAAGCCTCAAACTCTGAAACTGTTAGAAGAAAACATTGGCAATAACCTACAAGATATAGGTGTAGGAAAAGATTTTCTAAACTGGACAGGGACTCAGGAAACAAGGGCAAGAATTAACAAATGGGACCTCATTAAACTAAAAATTTCTGTATGTCAAAGGAGATAACCAGGGAAGAGAACAGAAAACCCACAGGATCGGAGAAAATCTTCACCTGTGACACATCTAAGAGAGGTTTAATATCCAGAATATACAACAAACTCAAAAAACAGAGAATCAAGACAAGAAGTAACCCAATTAAAAGATGGGCTAAGGAGTTGAACAGAGAGTTCTCAAAAGAAGAAGTAAAGATGGCTATGAAGCGGCTATGAAACAACTTAAAAGATGTTCAACATCACTAATAATTAGGGAAATTCAAATTAAACCATTTTAAGATTTCATCTTACCCCAGTCAGACTGGCTAAGATCAAGAAAACAAATGATACCAAATGGTGGAGAGGATGTGGGGAAAGGGGAACACTCATCCACTGCTGGTGGGGCTGCAAACTTGTTCAACCTCTATGGAAAGCAGTGTGGCTAACTCTTAAGAAAACTGAAAATGAACCTACCATATGATCTAGTGATACCACTCCTTGGTATATACCAGACGGACT
>NW_008342399.1:1057521-1070511 GCF_000622305.1 Nannospalax galili | reverse complement strand
ACGGCTGTGTGTGTGTGTGTGTGACAACACAGTGGACAGTAGCAGGGATAACAGAATATAAGGGCTCTAGTAGGGGGAGGGAGGCTATGGAAGGGTGCTACCTGGGAAGTGGGTGAAAAAAAAATCAAAGAAGAAAGAGTACATGAAGTTATCAGAAAAAAATGATGGGACGATATGGGAGGAGTTGGAGGGGAGGGAGTAGGCATGGATTTGATCAAAACATCTTATATGCATGTCGGAAATTCTCAATAAATTATTTTGAAAAAATTTTATATGTATGTCTGCATGTAAGCAAGTGCGCCCATGTTGTGCAATGTCCTCGGAGGTCAGAAGAGACTGTCAGATCCCCTGGGACTGGCGTTACGGACAGTTGTTAGCTGCCATGTGGGTGCTGGGATTCGAACCTGGGTCTTCTGCAAGAACAACCAGTGTTCTTAACCATTGAGCATTTCTCCAGCCCCTAATGAACTTTTTATAATAACGGAATAAAGAAAGCCAGAAATCAAGACAGTTTTCCAATACATTGGTGGGTGCATTTGTCAGGCAGGTTATAGCAAAGTGGGAGATGGGAGGTATTTATTCTGCTATAGGCCTCAGTCTTTTGGTTGGTGGAAGCTAAGGGTTTGTTAATACATTCCAAAAGGTTTTTTTCGTTAGTCACAGGATGTTAGATCAGACAGACACAGAGGTGGGCAAAGAATGGCTGTTTAGGGGGCTAAAGACAGACCAAGACAAATTGTAATTAGGCTGTGGACCTGCAACTTTCCAAACTCTTTCCAATCATTGACATTCTAATCAGTTGATCAACCCTGTAGAAGGTTTAGTTTGAAAGATGCATGGTTTTATTTTTTGTTGTTGTTGTTTTCTGGGAAGCTTCATTCACACAATAAAAAGAAAATCTCTCTCCATATCTCATCCAACTTTCTTCCAAGATAAAGATGTGTTAGGATTTTTGTGGATTAACAGAGCCAATGGCTGTATATTATGTGAGCTTGTCAAAGTCCCAGAATATCATGATCTGCTGCCTGCCTGCATCATGGAGAGACAGGAAAGCTGATATAGGATCTAGTTTGAACCTGGAAGCCTAAGGAATATGTGGTAGGGAGGCTTCTGATCTTAATCTCAGAGTCTGGTGCTTGGAGAACCAAGAGCTCCAGTGTCCAAAAACTGGAGAAGATGATGTCCCAGCTCAAGAAGAGCCCTCCCCTGCCTTTGGTTACTGTCCTGTGTATAAGTCTATTGCCTGCATGTATGTGAGTGCACCTGTGTCATGTAATGCCACGGAGGTCAGAAGTGGGCTTTGGATTCCCCTGGAACTGGAGTTAAGGACAGTTCATAGCTGCCATGTGGGTGCTGGGAATCGAACACAGGTCCTCTGCAAGAAGAGCAGTCAGTGCTCTTAACTGCTGCGCCATCTCTCCAGCCCATACATGGTGTTTAATATCTCACAGAGGACTGGATAGCCTATGAAGCAGGTAATATTATTATTCAAATTCTGCACATGATGACATTTTGGTGAACATTTAGGTGACAAGTCCAAAGTCACACAGTTGGTTGAGTGCAAATCAAGTCATCAGGTTTAAAGTACATGTTTTGAACAGTGTAGAAATAGCACCTTATGTTCTGTAAACATGAAGAATGTCCTTGTTCACCTTTGTTTCTTAACTTTTTGCACAATACATCTCTGGTGCTTAATAAATCTGTGAAGTGAAAGACTTCTCCTCGGGTCCTGCATTGCATGGAGGCAGTTTAATTATAGTTTATAAGATAAGATGGATGTGCTGGTTAGTTTTTGACAATTTGACACAAATCTAGATATACTTTGGAAGAGGGAATCTCAGCTGAGGAATTTCTTCCATCAGATAGGCCTGTGGGCATGTCTGTAGGACGTTTTCTTGATTAGTAATTGATATAGAAGGGCTCATCTCACTATGAGTGGTGCATCCCTAGGCAGGTGTAGTTGAGCAAGTCAGGGGAGGCAAGCCAGTAAGTAGTGCTACGACTGTAGTCTCTGCTTCAGTTCCTACCCTGAATTCCCTCAATGGTGGACCGTGACCTGCGAGATCAAATAAACCATTTCCTCCCCTAAGTGGATTTTGGTCATGATGTTTATCACAGCAACATAAAGCAAACTATGACACTGGTTATATTTTTCACTTTTCTGTGAGACGCAACTCAAATAGAAAACCTTTCTGAAACCCCACTGCCTGTTGATCATGCGAAACTGAACCGTGCTGCAGCTCACTGATAGTCCACAAGGAGGCAGTGCTGTTTTGAAAACTGTGAGAAATCTGCCTCTATTTCGTCTCTTTTTCCAAACTTAAATAGATATTCTTCTCAAGGAGTAATGACAGATCTTTCAGAAAGAACCCAAAGTTTTTGTTTATTGATATGTTGACAAAGTAGGTTCAAAGAATAGATGTAGCTATTAGTAAATTATAACCAGAAATGTGGAAATAAAGCTAACCAAACCACTATTTAAAAAGATTAAGGTGATCAGCAATGGAGAATAATGGAAAGAACATGACCTTGGTAAAGTCCCAGTTCTGTAGGTGTCAACTTTCCCATCTGCCAAATTGGGTTAATATGGCCTCCCTTGCAGGAACGCTGGGAGAATAGGTAGGGTGATACAAGAAAAATTACACTGTGTTTTTTAGGTTTGTTATTATAGAAAGTCAGCTTGTCCTGCCCGAGTTGGGAGCTTTCTTTTTTTTAGCTTATCTGATTACTATCATCGTTTGAATCACTTAGGTAAGAGTTGAATTCAAATTTTCTTTTCTTTTCTTTATTATTATAAAGGGCATTTGTGGGGGGGGGGCTGGGGATTGAACCCAGGGCTTCACACATGCTAGGAAAACAATCTAACACTGAGCTATATACCTAGCTTTTATGGATATTTTCTAAATAAGTTACATAAAATGACAAAATAAATGTATAACTGATTTTAGATTGAATTAACAAGAATTTTGAAGCAAATTATATGATTTGCAAATAAGAAGTCACGTATTCATGAAAGTAAGAGGTTAGCTCTCACTAGTTTGTTAGTGTTACAGTAGGAGATTTAATGGCATCTGTATTGTTACTTTTCCTGTCACCCTGACCAATCACCTGACAGAAAGATCTTAAGGAAGGAAGGCTTATTTTGGCCCCTGGTTTCAGAAACTACACTCCATCAGGGTGGAGAGGATAGGAGCTAGAACAGTTCTGCCTATGGTGGCACCAGGAGCATGCTGTGAGATTCCTCACATCATGACTGTCCAGGAAGCAGAGAACGAGGGCCTGGAACTGGAGGCATAACCTCTAAGGCCTGTGCCCAGTCACCTACTTCCATCATCTAGGGCCCCCAACTCAAAAGTTCCATCATCTCACAAAACAGTGCCAGGAGCTGGAGAACACATGTTGAGACACACGAGCCTCTGGGTTATGTTTCAGAGTCAAACCATAATGACATTGTGCTTCGGTTGTCAACTTGACACTCTTGGGAAGAGGGAACCTTAACTGGGGAAGTTCCTCTATTGGCTTGTACTGTGGCCATGTCTTTGAGGCAATTTCTTGACTGTTGAGTGAAGTGGGAGCGTGCAGCCCACTGTGGTGGTGCCACCCCTGGGCAGGTGGTTCTGGTTTATATAAGAAAGCAAGCTGAGCACTGGCCAGGGGAGCAGGCCAATAAGCAGTGTTCCTCTGTGGTCTCTACTTCAGTTCCTGACTCTAGGTTCCTGCCCTGAATTTCTGCCCTGGTTTCCCTCAAGGATGAACTGTAATCAGGATGGGTAAGCCAAATAAAACCATTCCGGGACTGGAGAGATGGCTCAGCGGTTAAGAACACTGACTGTTCTTGAAGAGGACCCAGGTTCAAATCCTAGCACCCACATGGCAGCTAACAACTGTCCATAACTCCAGTCCCAGGGGATCTGATAGCCTCTTTTGTCTTCCGCGGGCATTGCGCAACAAGGGTGCACTTACCTACATGCAGCCAATACACACATACACATAAAATAAAAAATAATAAATAAAATATAAATAAAGCCTTTCCTCCTCAAGTTGATTTTGATCAATGTTTTATTACAACAATAGAGAACCCAAACTATGACAGACATTGTTCTTATCCTTAAATATATTCATTTATTCAAATTAACAGTATTAGCTGGGGCTGTATGGCAACTTTATTGACCAAGGGGTTAAAAAAATATCAGCTGTGTTAATTGGATGAAGTGTGGCAATTTTCTATAAACATTACTATAAGGTACTGAAGTCATACAAGATACAGGCTTTTTTAGCAGTATAATTAAAACAATATAATGTTTAGATACACTGTTTTTTAAATGAATGTTTTGGGTTAGCATAGGAAACAATGGGTTTCATCACAGTCTCTTTATACACATGTCATGTACTATGTTCCCAGTTGTTCCCTCCCTGCCCCTGGCTTGTCCCTCCAGTTAATCCCCCTCTGCTTTCTTATATTTTATAACCCTCTCTACTTTCCACCTGCCTTAAAAACTCTTCCTCCCCTCTCATGACCCCATTTCTCATATTGTGACCTACACAAAAGGAGATATATTCTTGATGAAGTAATTCAAAAATTAAAAATTCATTGACTAAGAGCAATTTCTTCATAGAAGACAAGGGGGGTATTGGCTAAAATTTTGTCTTTTACTGTGGCCCATTTAGAACAGATTCTACAACTTTTCTGCATAATCCATTTTTATCTTTTGGTGGTAGGAGATGTAGGATATGAGAAAGAATTGAGAAAAAACAAAACAGATGCTGTGCAGTGAAATTATAATAGCAAGTGTTAATTTTCGTATTATGTAATGCTACACAAAACCATACATGTTTATACACATAGTTTTCTACTATAATGTGGTTTCTCTTAAACAATACACAGGGGTTTTATTTATTTATGAGTATATTACAAGTTAATTAGCATAGACTAAGTCAGGAATCATTAATGATAATAAAAATCAGTGTCCAGCTTTGAAAAAAGACCATGTATAATTCTGCTTTAATATTAAGTGTAAAAGTTAACACATCTGGACAATTATAGATATACTTAGAATGTCTCACAATAATAGAAAGCTTACTAAGGAAATGTTCTCACTAATATATTGATATTAGCTGTTTAATCTTCACAAAACTCCACAAGTAGCTACTATTATTAGCCTCACAAAAATTCTAGTTTGTGCAAATACATAATTATACTGTACAGGTTAGTAAAAATTAAACACAAATAAAAACTGTAAGACATAGCCATAGATACAGAGGAAATTGAAACAATTTACAGAAATACTTGGAAAAACTTATACATATGTATCTAAGAAGCTGGACTATCAGGGATGCTTATTTATTTATTTTTGCTTCTTTTCATGTCTAAGTGTGGTGGTGGTGGTGGTGTGTGTGTATGTGTGTGTATGTATGCATGTTCACATGTGTCCATGCAGGTATATATGCGTGTGTATGTATGTGCTTGTGGAGGCCAGAGGTTGATATAGAGAATCTTCCCTCATAGCTCTTTCACTTTATTCATTGAAGCAGGGTCTCTCAATCAAACCCAGAGCTTGGCTACCCACAAGAGTAGTCTGGCTGGCCATCATGTTCTGGGGATAACCTGTCTCCCTGTTCCAGGTACTGAAATTACAGGTACGTGCCACACCGTGTGGCATTCGTGTGGGTTCTGGGGATCATAACTGCAGTTCTCTTACTTGTCTGGAAAGTGCTTTAACTGCTGAGCCATCTCCCAGGGCATATATAAAACTGGATCTCAAAGAGATCTCAAAGGAAAGTGAAGCAGACCATTGACTTGGGAAGTCATTGGGAAGGTAACCTGAGAAGCTATGGATGCAAGTGTTATTTTAATTTTAAAAAGTTTTTAAATTACATTTATTTATTTTATGTAACACACACACACACACACACACACACACACACACACACACCACAGCATGTATGTGGAAATCAGAAGGAATTGGTTCTCTCCTTCCACCATGTGGGTCCTGGGGATTAAATATAGGTCATCAGGCTTCATGGCAAGTACCATCTTACCTGCCCTAGATGCAAGTGTTTTGTTAGTGAATTCTTTCAATCTTTCACGTCTAATGCCATTTAAGCAGATCTAGAAATTGGAGAGAGGAGGAAATGTCCAACTTTATTCCCTAAAGTCAACAAAATATACATGAAGCTGACAAACCTCTGTTTCCCTGTAGGTCGTGCCATTTTTCAGTGCATTTGCAGAACTTCTTGTTGGGCAGATTATAGCTCTCCATGTCTCTGGCTCTGACTTGGCTTTAGGCCTTGAGGTCCCCTTCTGATCCCCGCTTTGCTGAGGTCAGGAGGAGGTGTGCAATTTACCTTATTTCATGAAATCAGGGCAAAAGTGACATTATGCAATTTATAAGCAGTTTTTTTTTTCTTTCTTTGAAACAGAGTCTCATTGTGTAGACCTGACTGGCCTGGAACTCACAGAGATTTACCTGCTCTACCTCCAGAATGCTGGGATTAAAGGTGTATGTCACCATGCCTGTTTACAAGCAGATGTTTAAAATCAAGTTCTCTCATCTCTACCATGAGCATGGCTACTTGGCAGATAAGCTGCCCCTCACTTAGTTTTTAATCATTTCATAGCTTCAGAGAGTAGAGGGGTATGGCAGCAGATTCATAGTGGATATATAGGACGAACAAGAATTCAACCTCCATGTTACTAAAATTTTGAGAATTTGTGTTGTTAAGTTTTCCATGGCTATAGCAAATACTCATGATAAATCAACTTATAAAGAGGAAAGGTTAATTTTGACTCATGAGTCAAGATGTTTCACTTCATGATTTCTTGGCCTTGTTGCCTATTGGCTTGTTGCTCACCTCACTAGGGCTGGAAAGCTAGTCTGAAAAACTCAAAAGCAAAACAACAACAGTACTAAGAAAGCCAAACAAATAAACGACCCCAACAATACCTTTCTATAAATCTTTTTTTAAGCCAGGGTTACCCAGTAGCCCTCCATCTCCCAGAAATCTGCTTGCTACCCCTGTTTCCAGAGTGCTGGGATTAAAGGTGTATACCACCACACCTGGCTATAAGCTCTTTTTTTGGGGTCATTTTGAGACAGAGTCTCCCTGTATTCAATATGGAGACCAGGCTGACCTCAAACTCACAGAGATCTGCCTGCCTCTGCCTCCTGAGTGCTGGGAATAAATGCATGCGCCACCATGCCCGGCAGCTATAAGTTTCTTGAAACTAGACTGGGAAGTGTCCACAGCTACTTGGAGGAAGAAAATGAAGGTATGGATGATAGTGCCCTTGTCCTAGGCCTCAGAAAATGCCCCTGCAGTATATACTTTTTCCATGTTTGTTTCTTTCAGTCAATAGATATATTTATATTTTCTCCACGTCTTTTCATGTCTTGGTAGCTCATTTAAAAAAATAACTGAGGGCCTAGAGGGATGGCTCAGTGGTTAAAAGCCCTGGTTGCTCTTCCAGAGGACCCAAATGGTAGCTAACAATAATCCATAACTCCAGTTCCAGGGGATCCAATACTCTCTTCTGGTCTCCACAGATACCGTATGACACAGGTGTGCTGACATATATGCAAGCAAAACACTAATACATGTAAAATAAAAAATAAAACTTTTTTTGTCTTTTTGAGACAGGGTCTCCTAGCTGGCCTGGAAATCACATTGTAGACCAGGCTGGCCTTGAACTCACAGAGATCTGCCTGCCTCTGCCTCCCAAGTGCTGGGATTAAAGGTGTATGCCACCATGCCCGTCTATAAAACAAGTATTTAAAAAACTGCTGAATAAGGATCCATTGTATGGATATACCACAGTTGTCTAGTGAAGGATAAGTTTGGTTGCTTCCAAGTTTAGGTGATTATAAACATTTGTGTGCATGTTTCTGTGAGTGTATGTTTTAGATTCATTTGGATAAATACCATAGGAGCATGATTACTGAGTCAGATGGTTAAATTATATTTATTTCTCTAAGAAATGGCCAGAATGACTTTCAAAGTGATCATATCACTTTGCTTTCCTACAACAACAAGCAAGTGTTCTTGTTTCTTATGGTTAAAATTTCAAGAGTTCTTTGTGTATCTTGGATAGCAGTTCTTTCATCAGGTATGTGTTTTGGAAAGATTCTTCTCCCAGTCTGTGCCTTTTCTTTTTGCTTACCTAATATTGTCTTTCGTTGGATAGAGGTTTTAAAATCTAATGAAGTTGATGGAACATAGCAGAATAAGGGGTAGAGAGAGGGCTGATGTACCCCTCAACTCTCACTAGTGAGGCTTCCATGTACATCAGAGTGTGATACACACAGAAGGCCTCAACTGGCCAAGTTTTGGAGAATAAGAGACTGTAGAGTGTAGGATGGAGCTCCTATATGGAACCTCACCCACCCACGGCTCAGGGACCATTGCGGAAGAGGAGGCGGAAAGATTGTAAGAGCCAAGGCTGGTTCATGAACATAAGGAGGTGGAGGCTTCCAGGCCACTGGAGGCTTGCTCATGTGAGCCTGCAGCAACAGTGGTGTGGAACTCAGGACCTATATCAGCTCAATTAAACAAGGGCCCAAAGGGGAGGTGAGAAATAGGCGGTGGGCCAGCACTAGACTGAGAACTATTTGAGACTGATTGCTGCTGGGTGAGGGAGAATATGACTTGCATATGACCACTGGATGGGCTGACTAGACTCCAGTGAACATATTTACACTGAAGGACATTTGGGTACAAATACCTGAATGAACAGGACTCAGCATGTATGGTAGAGTGCATAGGGTTTGGTGGGGGGATGGGGGAGGCATGGCTGGGGGAAGGGGTCTGGAGTTGAGTGGGAAATGTATGAAATTTTAAAAGCTCAATAAAAAATTTTTAAATTTTATTGTATTTTTAATCATTTATTTAATAACCACATGATTAGAAGAAGCATTTCATTATAACAGCATTGACATATTCAGTAACAATTTCCAGAGCTAAGATGCATCTCTTTCAAAATTGGCTGTAAATTTTCAGGTTTACAGTTGAATTAATACAGTTATACAATATTGTACTCAGTATAAACCCTATAAGACATAAAATTGAATGAGTTTTTACCCTTTAAAGAAGATCTCCACTTCATTTTAAAATACAGTTTCATACAAAAAATTCATTTTTAATGCAATTAACACCAAGATGTTTGCACATGTGTTTCTAATCTCTATATATCTGATTATTACTAGTCACAGTCAGTTACTTTCTGAGATCCTTGACATCTGAGCATGGATATAAAGTCATCAGGTAGATTTCAATGAAAATGTTTTTCACATTTACTAATTATTAAGGAGCAAATTTTTGTGCTTTGAAGAATTATTATTCTTTTAATTTTTTTAAATTTAATAACCACATGATTAGAAGAAGCATTTCATTACAGCTTTAACATATTCAATAACAATTTCCAGAGCTAAGATACATCTCTTTCAAAATTGGCTGTAAATTTTTAGGTTTACAGTTGAATTAATACAGTTATACAATATTGTACTCAGTATAAACCCTATAAGATGTAAAATTAAATGAGGTTTTAACCTTTAAAAAAGATCTCCATGTCATTTTAAAATACACAGTTTCATACATTTTTAATGCTACTAACACTTAGATGTCTGCACATGTGTCTTTAATCTGTATGTATCTGATTATTATGAGTCACAGTCAGTTACACTCAGATCCTTAGTACCTGAGTATGGGTGTAAAGTCATCAGGTAGATCGCAATGGTAATTTATCACCTCTACTAATTAACATGACAAATTTTTATGCTTCCTCCTCAAATATAATACACGTTTTTAGTTTGTTGATTTTTTTTTTGTCTGTATATCACACAGAACATCCCAAACCATCTTGTTCAACTATACACCCACTTCCCAGATGGCACCCTCCAATAGCCTCCCTCCCCACACTAGAGCCCTTTTACTCTGATATCCTTGCTACTGTCTGCTGTGTTGTCGGCACCGCTTGTCCATCTACTGAATCTAGTCAGCCTATCTAGAGATCCTTGTTTTAGAAAGATCAACTGTTCCTCATCTTGCAGCAATCAGTTGTCATTATTCCTTTATCTAAGATTGGGGTCTGCTGTTCATTTTCCCAGTTCTATGCTGGGTTACTGTCTGGGAGTCTTTTGGGCCACTCTGGCCAATAACTCAAAGGAAGGTATCTCCTGTCTGGCACTGTTTCTTGTTATGTAGCCTTTGGCTACACCTATGGACTCTTAAAAATTATATTGACCCCATTAATCTTTGGTTATACTTTCCTTCTGGGTGTTTAAGACCCTACAGTCAGCCCAGATAAACCAATTTATTTTCACTCTTAAGGTCGTTTGAGGATCTGTTCCTCAGGGGTCACGTGGGCTTGGGAGGAGCCCCTGGCTCCTTTCTTTTACCAGTTCCATCTATGTGAAGATAAGCCAAAGGTCCTGCTCAACCATGGCTGCTTCACCTTAGAAGCATGGAGGAAATGTTTCCTCTGTGTTGACCCTCCTCTTTGTAGACTGGGCACTGGTTCATGTCCATGTGGTGGGGTCTCCATGGCCTCCTTGCTCAAGAGAATAGGTGACTCATCACAGTTACAGGACATTTTGAGAAACACTCATAGTCCCCTGGAACTTAATTGACCTAGGAGGGCAAGGAGCAAAAACTGTCCTTTATGACCCACTGACCAAATTAGTATAGACCTCAAAGTACGGCTGTTAAACATCCAAGAAGGTTAGTTCCACCAGTCTTGTACTTTTAATTACCATATGCTATGTACATAGAGATTGGGCAAAGACCAAACGCTCTCAGATAAACCTTGCCTAGACATATAGTACATTCATTGATCTGGTTATATGTATAATTTGTCAGTAGGTTGTTGGCCTAATATGGTTCCCTCTAGTATTCTAAAACTAGCTAGGCATTGTTTATCTCTCACATTGTCTAACCCTTCCACCATGGTTTCCCCATTTAAGGTGCCCCCATTTTTCCCATTTCCCCCTTAATAATACCCTTCTCCTATGGTCCCACCTATCTTGAGCTCCTTTCCCTTTATCCCCTACATTCCTTATATAAACTTCCCTCCCCCATCCCCTTAAAATAACCCCATTATGATCCATATCTCCCTTATTAACACCTGTTTTCTATTGTTCTTCTCTTTCAAATTCTTTCTTTTCCTTTATTTCCCTGGTTCCTCTTCATTATCCTGGTTCCTGTAGTTATGCCTGGGCACCTACTCACTTATAAGGATTTGGTGCTAGGATCCACATATGAGGGAGAACATATGTCGCTATTTGTTTGTTTTTGTTTTTTCTGAGTCTGTGTTACTTCACTTAGTATAACGGTTTCTAGTTCCATCCATTTACCTGCAAATTTCATGATTTCATCTTTCTTTACTGCTGAGTAAAATTCCATCATATAAATGAACCACATTTTCATTATCCACTTGTCAGTTGAGGGACACAGGTTGCTTCCATCTCTTAGTTACTGTAAAAGAGCAGCAACAAACATGGATGGATAAGTATCCCTGCAGTAGGATGAGTTTTTTGGGTATATGCCAAGGAGTGGTATAACTGGGTCAAATGGTAGGTTCATCTGTAGTTTTAAGAGTTCTCCATACTGCTTTCCATAGGGGTTGAACAAGTTTGCAGCCCCACCAGCAGTGGATGAGCGTTCCCCTTTCCCACATCCTCACCAACATTTGGTACATTTGGTATCATTTGTTTTCTTGATCTTAGCCAGTCTGACTGGGGTAAGATGAAATCTTAAAGTGATTTTAATTTTCATTTCATAATTAGTAATGATGTTGAACACCTTTTAAGATGCTTCTTAGCCATCTCTATTTCTTCTTTTGAGAACTCTCTCTTCAGTTTCTTAGCCCATCTTTTAATTGGGTCACTTCCTTTCTTGATACTTTGTTTTTTGAGTTCATTATATATTCTGGATGTTAAACCTCTGTCAGACGTGTCACTGGTGAAGATTTTCTCCCATTCTGTCGGTATTCTCTTCACTTCCTTGCTTGCTTCTTTTGCTGTATAGAAGCTTTTTAGTTTAATGAGGTTGTTGATTCTTGACCTTGTTTCCTGGGCAGTTGATGTCTGGTTTGGAAAATCCTTTCCTACACTTGTATCTCATAGGTTATTGCCAATGTTTTCTTCTAACAGTTTCAGAATTTCAGGCTTCACATTGAAGTCCTTGATCCATTTGGAGATGACTTTTCTGCAAGGTGAAAGATAGGGGTTTAGTTTCATTCTTCTACCAGTGGAGATCCAGTTTTGCCAGCACCATTTGCTGACCATGCTTTCTTTCCTCCAGTGAATGTTCTTGGCCCCTTTGTCAATTATCAGGTGGCTGAAATTGCATGTACTCATATTTGGGTCTTCAATTTTGTTCCATTGATCTATGGGTCTATTTTTGTGCCAGTACCATGTTGTTTTTATGACTATAGCTCTGTAATACAGTTCAATATCTGATATAGTAATCCCCTCAGCTATGTTGCCAGTACCATGTTGTTTTTATGACTATAGCTCTGTAATACAGTTCAATATCTGGTATAGTAATGCCCCCAGCATTGCTCTTAGTGCTCAAGGTTGTTTTGGCTATCCGAGGTCCTTTAAGCTTCCATATGAACCTTAGGATGGTTTTTTCCAATTCTGTGAAAAATGTCATGGGGATTTTGGTTGGCATTGCATTCAGTCTGTAAGTGGCTTTTGGTAGGATGATCATTTTCACAATATTACTTCTTCCAATCCATGAGCATGGGAGATCCTTCCATCTTGTGTTGTCTTCCTCAATTTCTTTCTTTAAAAGATTTAAAATTTCCATTGTAGATGTCTTTAATGTCTTTGGTCAGGTTTATGCCAGTATTTTTTTTTTTTTGAGGCTATTGTGAAAGGTACTGTTTCCATGTACTCTTTCTCTGACTGTTTGTTACTGGTATATAGAAAGGCTACAGACTTTTTCAGATTAATTTTGTAACCTGCCACTCTACTGAAAGTGTTAATCATTTCT
>NW_008342399.1:1040284-1057355 GCF_000622305.1 Nannospalax galili | reverse complement strand
AAGGAAGGCACCAAGCTGGCCTGGGCGAAAAGGATCAGGAAGCAGCACCAGTTCCCCAGGTGTCTGGGGACCCAAAACTAAGAATGGCGCAGGGCCCAAACCAGTAGCAGAGAACAGAGGGGGAGATGGAAGGGCGAATGAGGCCGGGGGAGTCAAGGCGTGGAGGGCTCTGGGATAGACCCACCCCAAGAGTGGCCTGAGGGTAAGAGAGCAGGCCAGGAGATTATGTTGGATTTTGTCAAAGGTTTTTACTGCATTGATTGAAACGACCATGTGATTTTTGTCTTTAAGTCCATTTATGTGATTTATTGCATTTATTGGTTTACTTCTCTTGAACTATTCCTGCATCTCTGGAATGAAGCCAACTTGATCATGGTGGATGATCTTTTTGATGTGTGTCTATGTGGTTTGCAAATATTTCATTGAGAATTTTTGCATCTATGTTCATTAAGGATATGGGTCTATAGTTTTCTTTTTTGGTTGTATCTTTACCTGGCTTTGGTATTAGAGTGATGCTAGCTTCACAGAGGGGTTTGGACGTTCTCCCTCCATTTCTATCTTTTTTTTTAATCCCCCAAGGGGCTGCACCATTCCTGGAGGTACTGCAATACCAGGTCGATGTGTGGAGTCGATGGAGCAAGCTCCTATTCCAACTCCTAGTTCCAAAAATCCATTTAATATATTGTCTTCGGATAGAGGACGTATCAGATATTAAACTGCTAAGAACAGGTACTACACTTAGAATAACTTAAGTAGTATTGGATGTAGATCCTGTTTAAACAAATTAAGTAGTACTTGTAGGTCTTCTTTAAATGTCTGGTAGAATTCTGCTGTAAATCCATCTAACCCGGGCTTCTTTTAGTCAGGAGGTTTTGTATTACTGTTTCAATTTCCTTCTGTGTTATGGGTCTGTTTAACCTGTTAATCTTTTCTTGATTTAGTTTTGGTCATTAGAGAACAGCTTATAGAAGTTGGTTCTCTCTTTCTACCATGTGAATTCTAGGAATTGAACTCAAGTCATCAGCCTTGGTAGTGGTCAGCATGTTTACCCACTGAGCTGTGTCACTGACCTATTTCCTCCTGATCTTATCTAGAAAAGATTATGTACTGTTAAAAATTGGGTAATCCCAAGAACACAAACTTTCTAAGACAGGGAAATGCAATAGACTTTTATGTTGATCTTATAATCTGCAATTTTGTTGTTTCTTGGTAATTCTAATGGTTTTTTAGTTGATTACTTAAGATTTTTTTAATGTACAATAGCAAGTATCGATAGTTTTTCTTTTTCCTTTATAATATAGGTGTCTTTAATTTTCTTTTCTGTTCTAACTGCTCTGGCCAGAGCCACCAGTACAATGTTAAATATAAATGACAAGAGCAGATACCTTGTTTGTTCCTGATGTTAAGGAGAGAGTCTTTTACCATTAATTATGATGTTAGCTTTGGGGTTTTCATAGCTGCTCTTTACTAAGTTGGGAAAGTTCTCTTCTATCCCTGGTATATTTTAGAATGAAGGGTATTGATTCTTTCAGCTGCTTTTTATACTTCAGTTGAGAGGATCATGTGGTGTTTCTCCTTTATTCTAGTAATGGGGGACTGATCCATCATTTGATGGTGAACCAACCTTGCGTTCCTGGGGTTAGTTTCTTCTTGGTCATAGTACGAAATTCTTTGTACATGTTGCTAGATTTGTTTGGCTGGCATTTAGTTGGGGAGTTTTGCATCTACATTCATAAGGGAGATAGAGCTGTATTTTTCTTGTGATGTCTCTTTTGAGTTTTGATGTCTGGATAATACTAAGGTGATTGAATGACTTGGGAAACATGCCTACTGTGAAACACTTTGGGTTATTCCCTTCAGTGTCTCCTAGGTTTCATTACATCGTGAAAAACTTTGTTTAAGCTTGTTACGAGGTTGTCTTAGCGGCAAGAGTAGTTTCTCCCTGGCCATTTTAGTCACTTTCAGGAGGGTTGTGGTCATTTCTCGAACTGTCTGACCTTACTGTGCCTGATTACCAGCGTTATCTTGGGGTTAGGAATAGGAAGAAGGAAGGGATCAAGAAGTGCAAAACTCCCAAATGCTTAGGAACCTAGTTCATCACAGTCCCTAATCTTTTGTATATTGTCTTAGTCTCTCTCTAGCCTCTGTTTTAGTTCAACGTGGATTTTTATGGATGCTTTTGTTTCTCCAAACAGATTATTATGCTGCCCACCAAAGACTCAAGTTAGCACTTTGGTTTATATACTGTACCTCCCATTGTATGCTTTACATGCTCCACTAAAGGTAACATATATTAGTTTGCAGCATACATAACTTTTCTCCTTCCCTCAACCCATTGCGTCAACATGAAAAAACAGAAGTAAGCTCGGGAGGCTGAGATAAGAGGATCACAAATTCAAGACCAAGCTGGGCATGGTGGCATATGCCTTTAATCCTAGCACTCAGAAGGTAGAGGCAGGTGGATATCTGTGAGTTTGAGGACAGCCTGGTCTACAAAGTGAGTTCCAAGCCAGCCAGGGCTACATGATGAGACCCTGTGTCGAAAACAAAAACAAAACCCCAAAATCTCCCCCAAAATACCTTCAGCTTCAGCCTAGCCTGGGCTATATGGTGGTGCTGTCTCAAAGCAAATAAAACAAACAAACAAAAACCAAAAACTTATCTAAGAAAAAAGTTAGGGATTAAATGGCTTCATTATGGTAATACTACTCATATATGGAAAAATGAGTCAGTGCTGAGATATGGAGTACAGATGACAGATATTATGATTATAATGTACAAACTTTCATGCATTACAATGTGCCTTATGAAGGCAAAAGAAATAGATGTTGTTCCCATTTTACAAGGGGAGTACATTAGTCTGGTTTTTCATCACTGTGACAAGAACCGAAGAGAAACAGTTTAAAGGAGGAAAGGCTCATTTGGGCTCATGCTCTCAAGTTCAATCCTCAGCCACTTGGCTCCATCACTTCTGGGCCCAGGCATGGCAAGGCGTAACAGCATTATCAGGGAGCCTGTGGTGGAGCAAAGTGGCTCACCTTCATGATGGACACAAGGAAGAGAGAAACAGAAGAGGGAGCTGGGCAAAATATCCTTCCAGGACATGACCCAGTGATCTACTGCCTACAACTAGGACCTGCATCCAAAAGTTTCTACTACTTTCCAATTATACCATCAAACAATGAACCTATCTGTGGATCAGTGCATTGATTATTCAGAGCTCTCATGATGTAACCACCTCTCAATGGTTGGATACAACAGCTGGGAATCATACCTTCAATCTACAAGTCTTCTGGAGACAGGGAGGAATTGGAATACTTAGTATTTTAACAGAACAGGGTAGGATCATAAAGTATAACTGCATCATGAGCTTGATGATCTAGGTGCAATCCTGCTATCTACCATTGCATAAGCTTCCCAATGACGATACTTTATTGTTGTGTGTGTGTGTGCAGAGGCGGGGAGGGGGCTATATGAATGTGTGCATATCCATGAGTATGTATTTGGAGACCAGAGGTCAATACCAGATGTCTTCTTCTATTGCTCACCACCTTATTTTTTGAGGCAGAGTCTCTTACTGAACCCAGGGTTCACCGACTGGGTAGTGTGGTGGTTTGAATGAAAATGTCTCCCATAGGCTCCAAGTATTTGGACATTTTGTCCCCAGATGATGGTGCTGTTTTGGGAGGTCTTAAAAGGTGTGGCTATGCTGGATGAAGTACATCACTGGGGGTGGGTTTAGAGAGTTCTTAAGCCTTGCTGGATCTCCAGTTGCTCTCTTGTTTCCTGTGCCTGCTGGAAGATGTAGAGCTTAGCTTCCATTCCTCCTCCAGCCACCTCTGCTGTCATGCCTCCCTGCCATGATGAACTGTAATTCCCCTGGAACTGTACGCTCAAATAAATTCTTCCTTTCATAACTTGCTTTGGTCAGTGTTTCTAACACAGCAACAGAAAATGAACTAATACAGGTAGACTGGTTGGCCAGTGAACCCTCTGTAGCCTCCTGTGTCTACCTCCCAACATTGGGATTATAGATGTGAACCATCACACCTGGCTTTTTATGTGGGTGCTGGGGATCTGAACTCAGATCTTGATACTTGTACTTTAGCCACCAAGTCATCTATCTCCCCAGCCCCCTCTTCCCCTTTAACTCATGATAAGATGATTTCCAAGTGGTCACAGGTGAATTCACCCCAAACTCTTACATAGAAATCCTAGATGACAGGCTATCCTCATAGGTAAAACACTGCCTCTGCTACTGCTAGAAGCAGACCATGTGGTTGATTCAAATTTCTTTTAGCATGGGCTGGAGAGATGGCTTTGAGGTTAAGAGCACTGACTGTTCTTGAAGAGGACCTGGGTTCAATTCCTAGCACCCACATGGCAGCTAACAACCATCAGTAACTCCAGTTCCAGGAGATCTGATGCCCTCTTTGGATCTCTTGAGGCACTGCACAACACAGATATACCTACCTACATGTAGGCAATTTTATTTTAGTAAATAGAACACAGAGGCCATTTGATAATGAGTGGGACATTAAGTTAGTGTTCAGCTCTATCTACTATATCACTTTTCTATCAATCATTCCAATAGTAACATGGAGTAGTTCATCTCTAAGAGAGTAGTTCATCTCTCTAAGAGATAACAGTATAGATCTCCTGGATCCATC
Source organism: Nannospalax galili (assembly GCF_000622305.1). NCBI lineage: Eukaryota > Metazoa > Chordata > Mammalia > Rodentia > Spalacidae > Nannospalax > Nannospalax galili. Next base: position 1,052,685 of record NW_008342399.1, on the reverse strand, counting down.
CAAGAAAAACAGGAGTGAGGGCAAAGTTTGAACAAGACTCATTTAACCAGTAGTGGACATGAACAGACATGAGAGGGAAGCCGTGAGGACACAAGGACCACATCAACCTCATGTACAGAGTGTGGTGCCCAGCCAAAATGATGTCTGCTGCTTGGAAGTTGAATTCTGAGGGGCAAATGTCTGACTTGAGGTGGGGTGAATAGGGCTACCAGAAGGAGGTGCTTACTCTGCCTAGACTACATGAAGCAAGCCTTTGCTCTCTCGAGAACTAGATAAAAGTGGAAACTTCAAGGATAGATGGCTTTAGAACCTTGGATTTATATTTTATTTTTATTTTGAAATCATTTTGGTGTCATGGGAGAGTGCCAAGAATAGTGAGGGTTCAGCCAGCCTTCCTAATGTTAACAACTTACATAACCACAGCATAACACTCAGAACCAGGAATTAACATTGGTATAATGCTGCTCATGAAGACTTACCGGTTTTTCCAGTCTACTCCACCATGTCCTTTCTGTTCCAGGATGCACTCCAGCGTCCTGCATTGCAGTTGTCATGTCTTCTTAGCTCCTGGGAAATGTATGGTTTGCTGGTCCTCAGGTTTCAGCATTTTGTAGGATGTCTGTCCATTTGAGTTGGTCTGATGTTTTGATTTAGGTTATGAGTTTCAGACAAAAATATCCTATTTATGATTTTATTTTCACCCACTAATTAAGCACCATGTATCTTTCCTGTAGCAGCAGGTATAGTGGGGTTCAAATGAAGATTGTCTATTCTTCATTACTAGAACTCTTTCTAGGAGCAGCTGCCCTTTCTATGTTCATCTCTGACTATGGACTTACGAGTATTTCTTTATCCTAAAGGTTATATTTTGTGTCCTTCCAACAGTCCCCATTTTTTTCTAACTCTTCACTTGCTGGTGCCATAAGATGTGCGTGGCCCGTCTCACATTTTCCCTACTCCAGACCCAGAGACAATTTTCTTTGTGTCAGGGACTGATAATAAACTCCAAGATCTGAGCCAAATAAATATTTATTACTTCTAAAAGAATCATTGCTCTATAGCTTTTTAATGGACAGAACTAGGAAATATATGTAAACGTATTCTAGCACACATGTCTATATGTTTTTAACTATTTTTGTGTCTACATACATCTATGTTTCTATATCTCCATGGTTTCATTCTCTTTCTTCATTCCAATGTGATATCACAGAGGTAGTAGTTATTTTTTTGTTTCTGTGATAAAATACCATGATTTAATGAAGAAGGTTTATTTTGGCTTATGGCTCCAGAGTGTTAGAGTTCATAATGATGGGGAAGCATGGCAGCAGGTGGCCAGAGTAGGAGCCTGGCTGATCACATTTTGTCAGCATATGAGAAAAGAGTGAGAGCGAAGTGGGTGGAGTTCTAAACTCTCAACGCCTGCCCCCACTGACATGCTTCTTCCTACTTGCATGTTCCTCCCAAAAGATCCATAACTTCCTCAAACTGCCACCAACTGAAAACCAAGTGTTTAGATACACAGGCCTATGGGGAACATTTCTCATTCAAAGCACAGCACAGAACTTATTTGTGACTTCTTTCTCCACCCCTGGTATATTTTAATCTCACCTACAAATATTCATTTGTTTTTTCAAATCTTCCATGCATATTTGAAGAGTGTATAGAGTTGTTAACCAATGGTCCTATGAGAAGTATATTTACTAAAAGAATACAATATTTGTCTAGTTTCTTTATTAGAGTATCTAAAGTTTTCCAGTTACTTGGGTTAGTTATTGTCTTCCATATCTCCTACATTGTAGGTATACCATTTGTTTGTTAATACATTCAGTTCATCTGTTACTGTTTGCTGTGGTCTCTCCACATCTCAGCTGCATTTAATTAATAATTATTCACTTTTTGGAAAGCATATAACATGACTGATTTTAAGAATTAATGTGGCAGAACTTCCTAGCTACAGCCATGTAGTCTGTGAGTTACCTGGAAGCGTAATTTCCCTTCTTCTTCTTCATGCCTTTCTTAGTAAACATGCTTTCTTTAAGGCTTTGGGCTGCCCCTAGCATCTTGTATTGTTTTGCTTTCTTCTCCCAGCCATGTAGCTGCCAGCCAGCCAGCCACGTGTCTGACCTCCCACACAGGCTCTAAATCTGCATGGCTTCATGGCTTTCTTTTCTACCATTCACCTCCTCAAGGCAGCTGCCAGCATTACCAGCTTGCCTGCCCTGAGGATTTCTTTTTCTTTAAAATTCTAATAAAACTGTAAAAGCTTAAAAAAAAAAAAGAATTAATGCACCAGCTACTGCCCCATCCCTCCCGTCCTTTTTGCCCTCCCTACTCATCCTTGGAGGATAACGAGCCTCTTCAGTCTCTGCTTGTTTTTTCATAAATGAGCAGATACATGGGTGTTTTCTTATCAGCTTATTTCTTATATGAAAGCTAGCATGTTACAGAAACCTTTGCATTTTCCTTTCCTGATGTAGCAGTATGGCCCAGAAAACCCTACTTCCTGGAGATACAGTCCTCTCATAGCTGCTCAGCACCTCACTGCTACCATAATTTATTGAGTTACTTTTATGTGCATGTTCATTTAGATTGTTTTCAGTATCCAGTGCTTATAAAAAGTGGCGTCTATGCGGTTTCAGCACTGTAATTTCAGGGCGACTTTCTGGAAATGACATGTTTAATTTCCTTAGGATTGCCAGATTTTTTTCCCAGAAGCTCTGTACAATTTACTCCCCTACCAGTGATGCAGGGAAGTGCCCATTTCCTCAAGACCTTGCCAACACCATGAGTTGTCAAGCTTTAAAATTTTTCCAATCTGATAGACAAGAACTGATATCTTACTATTGTTTGAATTTTTCTCTCTGCAATTGAGTTTGGATATTTTTCATATGTGTGTGGGACATATCTTTTATTAACTTTTTATTTAAAAGATTTTCATATCTTTTAAAATGAATTGTCTGTTCATGTATTTTCTCTAATAGTTGTTTTGTTCTTTAGTATTTAAGTGTTCTTTTGTGTGTGTGTGTGTGTGTGTGTGTGTGTGTGTGTGTGTTCATGTGTATGCAGGTGCACAGGCATTTGTGTGAGTGGAGGCTAGTTGATGACATCAGGCATTGCTTTTCCTCAGGCACTGTCTACTTTGCTTTCTGAGACACGGTCTCCCTGGCCTGGGGTTTGAAGATCAGGCTAAGCTGTCTGGTCAGTGAGCCTCAGGGATATGTCTGTCTCCACCTCTCTAGTTCTGGATTGCAAACACGAACAACCACACCTGACTTTTTATATGAGTTTTGGAGATAGAACTCAGTCTCATGCTTTGCTGCAAGGACTCTACCATCTGAACCGCAAATAGTTTTTTTTTCCCTGCTGTAAATGTTTTCTTTCAATTTGTCCATTTTCTTTTTTAATCTGTTCATGGTCTTTCGCCATGTGATTCTTTATTTTTATGTACCTACATCTGTCAATCTTTCTTTTAGATTTCGAGTCATGGTTAGACTTAAAATTTAAAAATATAAATCAGGGGCTGGAGAGATGGCTCAGCAGTTAAGAGCACTGACTGCTCTTGCAGAGGACCCAGGTTTGATTCCCAGCACCCACAGGGCAGCTAAAACTGTCTTTAACTCCAGTTCCAGGGGAATCCAAAGCCCTCTTCTGACCTCCACAACATTCCACGACATGGGTACACTCACATACATGCACACAATACACTCATACACATAAAATAAAAATAATAAATAAAATATTTAAAAATATGTATAAATCAAAATTTATCTCTCTTTTTAAAGTTCTGAATGCTTGATAAAGAAAATGCCTACAACACACACACACACACACACACACACACACACAAACACATGAAGTCTTCCTCTAGTGTCAATTTCCACAGTCGTCTCTAAGCAAACGTTTATAAGGAAATGATGCCATAAAATAAGTCTATCTGAACTTTTAACATGAACAAAGCTCTACTGACTTGCATTTTAAGGTATCTTTTTATTGACAAGTAAATACATGTTGTATGTATTTGGGGATATGGGTAGGTTTGACTGTAGATGTCTAATAAGCAACATTGTTTATTCAATGAACAGTTACACAAGCAAAGAAACAACCAGCACCTATGGCCTAAATTGGGCTTGATATTGCCAAGGAAGCTTGTCAGGTTCTTCTGGATAAAGTGAGTGATTAGGAAGTATTCCTATGTACAGTCTCTGTTGGGATGGGGGATGACTTTAGGGAGATCACTATGATGGCCATTGTCCATACATCTCTTTAGGACACCCCCCTGCTATGGCCTTTGCCCTCACTGCTCCTGCTGTTGGCATACCCTTACCCCACCCACGTACACCAGATGCATGCTCAGGGATGCTCAGTCCATCATCTTTTCATTTAAAAGGGGTCTTCTCTTATATAAAAGATACATCTCTATTACCCATCCTTTTCTTCCCTACTCACCTGACATACTATATATTTATTTTATTGCTTAATCTCTGCCCTTATGTTAAAATGCAAGCTTTACAAACTTAGGAACTTAATTTTGTTACTCCTGTATTACCAGTAGCAATAATTGTCCTTGGCACACAGTAGTATATTATTATCAGTATGAGCCCCTCAGTGAATATTGAGTGAATTAATGACAGAGAAGAGAAAAATCCAAAGGATATTTGACTAACTCACAGAATCTCCTTCTGGGCCACTGAATCAGGTATGGCGTCTACACAGTAGGGTCAACATCCAGATTTACCACTGGACTAGTCCAGGAAGTCCTAACCAGTACCAGGCCTGAATCTTGTGGCCTGTGCCAAGGTTGCTGGACACTGGGACCCTCTGACACACCCCTTCTGAAATATTGGAAGTTCTCATAGGCAGTGTCTCTTTTGTTCTTGAAAGCCACTATCTTTTTAAAAATATTGATTTTTCTTTATGGCATTTTCATACATACGTGCCATTGTACTTTGTTCTTACTCATCCTCTTCCCCCTCTTCCCTCCCACTCCTCACCCTGCTCTTGCTGGTCACCTTCCTCCCCTCCCAATAGTTATTTAAAAACTGCATCTCATTCCCTTCCCTCAAGATCTCTTCCTCCCACTCATAGTCACCCTCCATGCGTACATGCAAACACACTTAAATATGGATTCTGTATATGAGAGAAAATATGGTATTTGTCCTGAGTCTGGCTTATTTTGCTTAACATAACAGCCCCCAGTTCCATTTCTTTTCTTACACATGTCATGATTTCATTTTTTCTTTATGACTGAAAGAAAATGCCACCATGTACATGTTCTGCACTTTATCCATTTGTCTGTGAATACTGCTTGGTATTAAGTCATGAAGGGAAGGCATTTGGCTGAAAGAACCAGGTTCCACCCCAGGCCCAGCTACAAGGGAGCTGGGAAAGTGAGTCTCGGCTTCTTCCATTGGGTAAGTCAAACTTCAAGGTGAGAACTTTCTTAACCTAGGAAACTTGTCTCAAAGGGGCTGCACAGAGGAAAGACTCAAAAAAGAGTAAACAAAAGTACTTTATCATCAAAACACAGGTGTGAGCCAATGGCTCCAGTTAAGAACTTAAGCAATGGACCTGAGAAGACACCTGGTTCAAGGGATCATGGGGTCTGCAGAGTGAGACACCCAAGGGGGAAGTACTGTGGACTAGGGTCAGCTGGGAAGGATCTGTACAGCTCTTCCTAGACACAGTGACTTATTACTGACTCTTCAACATATTTTCATCTTTGAATCTCAAGTGACGTGGTACCAAATTAATTAAGAAAACAAATCACTAATCAGTAATGAGAATTAAGTTGTTCTTAAAATTTTGTATGCTATAGCTTCTAAGAAATACAAGTGATTGGCTTTGGGGTACCCCAAAAGCCTTGAAAAGTAAATGGCTGGATGGCTCTGAGCAATGTGTATTTTTTCCCTTCTGTTTTTGACAATGTGCTGTGATCAAATTCACACTCCCCACTACTCTCTCTCATCTTCCTCCCATGCCTGCTGATCCCCTTCTCAACTCCTTCCTGCTTTCATGTCTATTTTTCAGGTGCAGGTCTCATGTAGGACCACAGATGCTGTGTGTACTGGACTGCTGTGGCCCTAGCATATCCGGCAGACAGTATTTCACAGCACTCCTCCTCATCCTCCAGCTCTTAAAATCTTTCTGCCCCTTCTTCCAAGACGTTCCTGGAGAGGGAAATGGGCATTATTTTGAACTGAAGTTCAGAGTATTTCTAAGACCCTCATGTGGGGATGCAACTGCTCACTTTCTCCTCACTGAACCTTTACTGTAGATGATCCCTTTCTCATTTACTTGAGAGACTGGGCTTGGAAGCATTTACAGAGGAGGACAGGGGAAAAAAACCCTTATTTTAGATAAACATGCCCATACAATCGACAAACGACACCCAGTCTCCTTTTCCTGTTGCCGAGGCACAGATTTGGATCAGCATTGTATCACGGGGCATGCTTAACTCACAGAGAAACAATTGCACTTTGATGCCAACAGAAAAGCAAATATGTGTTTGGTGTGAGTAATGATATGTTCGCACTTGGGGCTTTAATCTTGTGTGCTGTTTACTTATTATGGTCTATGCAATTTGTCATGCAGTAGGCATGGAAGGTGAAAGGCACACTGCAGTGTGTTAAGACTTTTATGGGATGCCATTTCCATTCTTCTCAAACACTCTCCCCTGGAGTCTCATTGTAGCTCATGTCCAATGCAATGCTTCACACTCACTGAGGAATACTTTGAAAACTTTACCTTTTATCTGTTACCTATGTCATTTTAGTGGCACATTTTAACAGTGCCACAGTAACTTACAAAACATATAGATGCAGAGCTACCTGAGTGTGAGTGTGGGTGTGAGAGCGATGGTGAGACTTGGTTATAGTATGTTTAGTAATCTCCTTTGTTTTCTTTTGTTGTTTTGTAGTGCCAGCATGGATCAGAGTAGCAGTGGTCTGCACAGAGGCTTAGATTAGTTAAATCTTTTTAAAAAGCTGACTCCAAAGGTCTTGCAAAACCCACTGCATGAGGCCACACACAGTTTTGGTTAGGAGGATGGTCTGGATCTAACTCTGGGCTTTGGCAGTCATCAGCTATCTTCCCGTCTTAAAAGAAGATATCCTGATGTTGTGGTGAGAGAAATGAGGTAAGAGCTTAGAACAGTGCTTGCTATATGTTACATCTAAATGCAAGTTGTCATTATTGTGGTTTTGCAGCTGTGGTCCATACTCCCTGCAGGACCAGCTGACTGAGGATAGTGGTCAGGGACAAAGTGGTACTCTGAAACCACTGGTAAGAAATGTTCTAGAAGGGAAGGCAAGTTATGCTGGTGTTTTTCAAGGACAGAACTGGAGAGGCACCAAGCAGAACTGCTTGGGATGAATTTTCAAGGATACACCTGGAACTGCTGAACAGGTCTCTCCTGCACAAGGTCCAGGCATGTATAATGGGACGCAGCTTCTGAGTGATGTGTCTGCCTGGGCCCCTGCCTTGTAGAACAGTACTGGCTCTGCTTCACTTTGGGCAACAGCTGAACAGGGGGCTTGTGGCACAGGTGCACAGAGAGTACAGCAGAGAAGAAAGTGGTTCCTTTGTTACTCTGCACTTCGGTCCTGCAGTATGCCCATGTCAGGAGGCAAAGAGGCAAACAATGAAAGGATGGGACCATGGCAGAGCGGAGTCACCAAAGGCTTGGGCAAGATGAGTGATGGGCTGAGGAGTTTTGCAGCATTCTTTACAGACACAGAGCCTCACAGCTGCATGCAGGTGGACTTGTGGGAGGAGGGGACATGTGATGGCATTGGCCCATCCTGAATGTATCTCCACACTTGCTACTAAAATGGACCATCCCATGTGAGTGTTTGCCAGGAAACCCTGTACCATAAGCACTCTGACCAAAGCGTACCTGAAGGAAGGTTTGCTGCTGTGCATCACAGGTGTTAAGCTACAATACATAAAAGCAGAAAAGAAGCAACGATGTCTACAATCCTAGGATTTCAAATGCCCACAGGGAGAATTCTGCAATGTCACTTATCCCCCAAGTGGTGTAGTTTCTGTAGCTTCCAACCTGACTCTTGGACATGATGAAAGGTGGTGACATTCACGGCCATCCCCATGTATTAGCCTGTGTACCACTGTCTCCTAGAGCTCTCCTGAAGGACTGTCAATTGACCTTAGGTTTCCAAAATGGGTGGTTGATATTGTGTAGACATTGGGGGCTCATACAAATATAAAGAAGACATTCCCTGCCCTTAATGACCTGCTGTCCAGCAGGGACAGGGAACAATAATGCAGGATGCTGTTTCCAGAGTTCATGCTAAGTACCAGGCTCCAGTCTTCACCACAGTTCTAAGAGACTCTAACACTCCTATGAAGGTCTTCATGTTAAGGGTGAGGAAAGTCTGTCTTAGGGATAGTCACTTATCAAAGGAACATATCTACTGTTGTTTAGCCAAACTGACATTGGCACCAAACTGCCTTCTGAACATCTGTTTATACCTTTAGACAAATGCTGCCCTCAGCTCTAATCAGAGAAGCTTCACTTTCCAATGAATGACAGTGAATGCAGAGTCTCATAGCTGCTAAGGTGCTGGATAAAAGAGATGGCTGAGTGCTCAGTCCTAAATAATATATTTATGCTACCCCCTCTAAGGCTCAGGAAACATCTAGGAAGAGGGGCCAGAGGATGTAAGCCCCAGGAGGTAGGAAGAAGGGCAGCATGCCATCTTCTGGGCATGACACAGCCAATGCAATCGTGTATTCACTACAGCTACTGTTGCCTGCACTGAGCCTGTATAAGACTAAACCTGCCAATAGCCAGCCACGGGTACGGGAGGGGTTGCCTCCCGAGCTATTGGCTACTGAAGGATTCCAGGGGAGTAGAAGTCATTATGTTCAGATGTACACCCACTGCTGAGCCCATTAGGCACCAGGCTCCAGTTAACAGTTCCATATCCAATGGTCACACAGGTGGCCCTGGTTAAACTTAATGGTTCACAAAACAAAACAAAAAGGTATGAAGGTGGGCAAAGGACCTGTAGGGATGGGACGCATGAGTGCTATTGACTGGGTGAGAGGGAGCTAAGAGAGCATGGACGGAGAGAGTAATCAGAATGCCTTATATACATATGTGATATTGTCAAAGAATAATTTTAATTTTTAAAGTTTTAAGATATTATATTAGTATTGCTTTATTTAAGATATAATGTGATTACAGTGAAAAACTGTATAGGTTGGAGAATTTGGAAAGGGAGTGAATGGCAAACTCATTATAGCAGCAGTGATAAATTTCTCATTGTTGAAGTTTGGTAGTAAATAATACAGTTTTCCAATTAAAAATATTCAAAAAATTATGGTGGACATATAGAATTATGAGTTTACATTCTGAAATACAATTACATATTTTTAGTTTGAGAATTGTATGTTAGTTATCATAGTACTTTCTGTTTCTTTTTTTTTCTTCTTTTATTAAAACTTCCAAAGGGCACAGGTGAAGGCATACTGGGGCTGCAGAAGAGCAACAGAAAAATAATAGAAAATGTCTTGGTGCCTGGCAATGGGAGGGGCCCAACATCAAGGCCTGGATGCCCAGGACCACATTTGGAGTGAGGACCACAGCTGGGCCTCAGAGGAGGTAGGAGATCTGTTCTAGAGAATCAGTCCTCCTGTGCTCAGAATCTGCAAATGTCAGAGATCCCAGCATAAGAGGCAAAGTCTCTGCCATGCATAATCTGTGACCTCAGGGGAGGGGACTGTGAGGGAATGCAGCCACTCAGAGAAGGCTGAAACTGTTGCCCAACATTGGAAAGTGATTTGATCATTACATGTTGTGAAGATGTATCAAATTATCCCACTATACCCCATAAGTATATACAATTATGTGTCAATTAAAATACTTCTAAAATAATGCCATAATATTTGCATGTAACTTCCACACATCCAAGTACTTTAAATCATTTCTAGAATGCTTATTATACTTAGTATAGTGCAAATACCATCTAAATATTTGTTATAACACATTGTTTAGGAAATGACAAGAAAAAAAAAGTCAGGACATGTTCAGTACAGATGCAGAGTGTTTTCTGAATGTTTATGAGTTCAGCTCACAGATGAGGAGTTGGCAGGTATGGAAGGGTCAACTCTATTTACTACTGAGACCTTCACAGGAAAATTTTGCTTACCCCTGGTCCTAGAGGGAAGGATTGATGGCCATATATGTTTCCTGGGTTTTCCCCCCTCCCCAGGTTTTCTGCCCCTTCTCACGTGGCTTCTCCCCACATACTGATATCCCACATGGATGAAATTATTTTTCAAAATGAAAAGCAACAAATTATTTGCATTATATAATAAGAGGAGTGTGAAAATTTAAATATACTTTGATAGAAGAGAATTAATCACTTTTTATAGCAGGTTCTGGGTAGGACCCTTTTTAAAAAATGAGAAGAGTTAAGGCATACTACTTAAAACCTTTCCATGTCTTCCAAATTTCTGAGTTTTCCTTTGTACATTACAGGTGAGGGTTAAGTTGGTTCAGCTGAGTTGAAGTATGAGGGTCTTTGTGAGCTCATCTACCCTACTTACATCCTTATAGTGCTAAAAACAAAGCTATGCGGTGGGAGGATCTTTCCGTAATTGGTAACAACAACAATGAAACAGGTTTTTTTTTTTTTTTTTTTTTTTTTTTTTTTTTTTTTTTGGTCTTTTTGAGACAAGGTCTCCCTGTAACCTCAGCTGACCTGGAACTTGCTATGTAGACCAGGCTGGCCTTGATCTCACAGAGATCTCCCTGCCTCTGCCTCCTAAATGCTGGGATTAAAGGTGTGCACCACCATGCCTGGCACAATGAAATAGTTTAAGTGCATTTCATGTAACATTGACTCTCGGTCTTTTAAGCTGGGCTCAGAAATTGCAGGATAGTTAACACAAGCTATTCAAAAGTTCCAAGATCCTTTTGTGGTAAGATTCGAGATTTCTTCTTGGATTGTTTGTTATGAATGATCACATGTATTTGAATAAATTTTTAAGAGCTTAGTGAAAATATTTTTTTCTGAGGGGGTAGGGAAACAGATTCGTACCATTTTATTTTCTGAATTTCTTCTCCTGTCCCTTCCTCTGTATACTCTTTGTAAATAGGAAAATAGGATTTTGATCATCTGTAATGAGTAAGAGTTGCCCAGAGCTATACCTGCGTTTAGCAGCTTGCAGATGCCTTCGTGTACAGAGCACCAGGGCCTCATTCTCACATCTGTCATGCCACCGGAGGCCTTCAATATAATTACACCCCATGTGACAGTTGCACACCCATTATTTTCCATAGGTATAATCAGCGACTAGTTGTGCTGCCCTAATTAAAATGGTGTTAGTATCTCAATTATCAACTCATTTTAAAGAGCTTTTATTACATTAACAATGAAAACTTGCTTTGGGCTGGGATCTGACATGTTCGTATCAACATTGGGCAGATGTTAGGAATTGGAGAAGCACTGGATACTGTGTAGTTCTGTTTTACATCCTATACTTGAGTATTCTGGAACATCTGATGGCTAATGGAAAATCTATAGATACACTATGCATTTGGGAATTTCTAGTTGGACTCTCTTGTGGAGTTATGTCCTGGAGATCCAAAAAGGGCCTTGAGTTGGCTTAATATTTAAGAAATAGGCTGCAACTGGAAGCCACCTGTAGCCATTTCGGAAAAAAGAAAGAAAAGAAAAGCCAGTATAGTAAATAATTACCTTCTGGGATGAAGCCTGTTCTAAAAACAGCTCCTTGGTGGTTCTTTGGGTGGATCAAGAATAGGATTTATACTGGCTTTTCACAAGCCAGGAAGATCTGGATCTCTCAAAGGGCAAGGGGCATCAATCAAAAGTTGGCATTGTACAGGCCCAGACATGGTGGTGCATGTCTGTAATCCCAGCACTAGGGATCCAGAGGCAGGAACATTGCCCCATCTTTGAGCCCAACTTGACAGGCACAATGAGTTCCAAGCATTTCCATTTGGGAGCTTCAGAAAAGAATAAGTAGTTGATGTAGTGTACCTGATGTCAGGTCAAGGAACATATGGGGAAAAAAATAATATGCTTGAGCTGGTCTAAATACTTTCCAAACTACCCTTGCATTTCAGGGGGAAAGGAAGATGGTCCCTTCTCTACTTGGAGCCTTTTGAAGTAGCTTTGAGGGAGCATTGTGTATCTGTTGTCCAGTAGCAACATGCTGGACACTAAGTGGATGGCTACTGCAAAGGGGAGCTGAAATTTTTGTTTTATTTACTTTTACAAATTTAAATTTAAATAACCACACATGGTTAATGGCAATAGTGGTGGATAAGGAAACAGTAACTTTTGTTAGGGTTACTATATTGATAGTCATGAAAGCAATGCTCTTCAGCTATGAATGGCCACATCTCAGTTTTT
>NW_008342399.1:1024786-1040136 GCF_000622305.1 Nannospalax galili | reverse complement strand
AAATATTTTAAATTTTTATTTATTATTTTTATTTTATGTTTATGAGTGTTATGCCTGCATGTAGGCACCTGTGTCATACAATACCCTTGGGGGTCAGAAGAGGGCATTAGATTCCCTGGAACTGGAGTTACGAATGGTTGTTAGCTGCCACATGGGTTCTGGTATTCAAACCCAGGTCCTCTGCTAGAGCAGCCCATGCTTTTAACCACTGAGCCATCTCTCCAGCCCCCACAAATCAAGAACAGATTAGAACTGACTATAAGATTTCATTCTTATAAAATGAATTGTCATTATTCTCTCTCTCTTTTTTTCTCTCTCTTTTCTTTCTTTGAGAATCCCTTGAGAATTTTTTAACATGTTCTGGATCTGGAAGGCAAAAGAATTTGGCCTAATAAAATGTCAAGGTTTAGGTAGGTAAGGATAGGGAATAACTTAGCAACCTGGGACTCCACATATCCCTCTCCTGACAATATTCTTGGCAGCTTAGGGCCCTCACCCATATGGGCTATGTGCACACATCCTCTCCTAACAATGCACCTAGCGTCCTAGGTCCCTCGCTACATTGAGCTGTACATACATCCTACTCAGAACAATGGAATGTTTCTTCTTCCCTAACAACCATGAAAAACTCCCCTTTTGTGGGCATTTTCTATTCAATATATTCCAGAACAAATGCACTTATGAAAGATAGGGGGCTGATCCAGCCTACACTAGTTTGGGGTGCATCTTCAGTAAGGTAAATTTTATCATTTGAGTGAGCTTTTAGAAAAAAACTTACCATCTTATGCCTATTCATAATTGTGCACATGATTAAAGTCAGTTGCATCATAGGAAAGGACATGCTCAGTAGAAAAAAGCTTACACAACCCAAATCTGTGAACTAAAATAGAGACCCACACTCACTATGCCTCCTAGAAGCCAAACTCTTCCTTCACCTAGACCCCATAGAAAGAAGTCCCAAACAGTAACTGGGATCCTTGAATGCTATTTCCATTAGGTGGCCCATTGGTCTTTGGCTGAGTATCTTATCTGTGCTGCTGCTTTGCTTCTGAATGAAGTTTTCTTGCCATTTTGTAATCTGTATGCATCTTTATTTTAATTCTTTGACTCAAGACACTAAGAATCTGGAAACAATGGGTCTTGAAACTGACCACAGGTAACAAGTTTACAAAGGAAGAGTCTCTTGATAGTGTGGATCTCTAAAGGCTGGCTCTAAGGAGGAAAGGGACCAACACTGGAGGAATGGAGGAGAGGACTGGGAAGGAGAACGGATAAGAATAAAGTATAATCACACACACACACACACACACACACACACACACACACCCTACTCTCACATGAAAATACCATAATGAAATTCATTTCTTGAAATGCTTACCTAAAAATTTAATTTTAAAAATCTTTAAGAAAAACTGGCAGTGGAGGTTGAACAGATCTTTAATGTCAGCCTCTCAGGGATTAGCTGAAGGGGAACAATGTTTTGTCCATGGAACATTTCCAGCAGTTTGCAAATCACATGTGTGGGCAGTGTTGAACTCTATATATTTATAGGGCTGGTTCCACTCAAGAGGTGTATTTATAATTTCCCCAATATCTCTCTACCATTCATGTAAACAGTAGTATGCAAATATCAGCCAGAATAGGAAGCTCCATGGGCTTTTCTGAACTACCCAGGACTAATGTGGACTTTGAGAACTTGCTTTCATTGAGACTGTGTGGGTTCTGTGAACTTTTGTTTCATAGGCCTCTTCCTCCAGAAAAATAAAAAGAAGTGAAAAATTAAAATCATAGTTTACTTCTATAGGTATAGACAAATTCAGATTATGTGGTAAGAAATTTTCCTTTGACCTAAAAGTTCATTTTATTACTTCTGATTCAAAGAAAAAATAAAATATTTTTGTGTGTCCTTAAAAGTGTTTTTTGTTCTAAACCTGCTTTGTCTAATGGAAAAGTTGGTGCTTTAGGGAAGATTTTATGCTTAAAGTTGGCAAGATATAGTCTATTCTTTCATTCAAAGGTTAAAAAATATTTTGTGACTAGTTGATACTTAATAAATATTACTTGACTAAAAATATTCAGAGATAGTGGCTTGTCTTGGAACAAATGTGAATGTTTCTCTGCTTGCCTCCTTAGGCTTATTTTGAATTTCATTATTTTGTTTGTTGGATTGCTTTTGTTTTTTATTTTTTATTTTTTGGGATTGTGCTATATGGACCAGGTTGGAGTTGAACTTTCAGTGGTCCTAGTGCCTCTACCCTTCCAGTTCAGGAAGTTATGTATCATGGATTTCTTTTTGAGATAGGATCTCTTTATAGTCCAGGCTGGCCTGGAACTCACTATGTAGCTTAGGCTGGCCTGGAACTCATGGCAATCCTCTTGCCTTACCTTCCAAATGCTGGGATTATAGGTGTGAACTACCACACCTGGCTTGAATCTCTATTATTTTGATGTTAGAGGTTGGTCCACAGACCAGAGAGTCAGAGGCACCAATCTGAAGCTTGTCAGAAATGCTGCATTCCAGTCTTCAGCTGACAGGGAACCAGAATCCGTGTTTTAACAAATCCCAAGTGATTCACATACACATCACACTGAAGTACAATTCACCTGCACTTTTGACCAGATTGTTCAACACAGGGGAAATGGAAGGGCTGCTTCCCTTGCCCTTGTGTCGTTGGGGGTTAGCTCTGATACTTCTGCAGTGGTGACAAATTCAGTTCCTTTCATCCAGCTGTTTTCAGCTTAGGCTGGACGTTGGAATCCCTTGGGCAACTTAAAAACCTGGGTCCCATCCCCTGGAGATTCTGGTCTGGGATGGAGTTCCGGGGTCAAGTTTTTGAAAAATCTTCAGGTGGTGCCAGAAGAAAACTACTATGACCCTTACCCCATGAGATCTGTTCCCTCGTTTTGAGCATGGTTGGTCTCTTTTCTCTGTGCGTTCCCTAACCTTAGACTGAGGAACCACATGTTTAACCCAGAACCAGTTTCTTATGTTGGAGTATGATATGTTCTAGTAATCATCTCAAAATGTAGAAGTGAGGGCTGGAAAGATGGCTTGGTTGTTAAGACCTCATACTGCTCTTGCAGACAATAGAGATACTGCTCTTGCAGACAATAGAGTTCAGTTCCCAGCACCTAAGTTGTAACTCCAGCTCCAGGGCATCAGCAGTCCTTGGCTGACCTCCAGGGGCACTGCACTTACACAAGCACAGACACACACAGGCATATACACATGCACATAATTAAAATAACTTTTCTTTAAATTTTTTATTGAACTTTTGTGCATTTCATACATCTTAATCAATTTAAACCCCCTCCCCATCTGCCCCATGCCATAGCTCCCCTGCCAGATTTCATGCATTCTGTTATATATGTTAAAGCCTATTGAGTCGAGTTTGTGTTTCCAGATGTCCCTTGGTGTGAGTTCATCCACTGGAGCCTGGTCAACCTATCTAGTGCCACTCCGTTAAAGAAGACCAACTCTCCTTTACCCAGCAGTGATCAAAATAAAACAAATCTTTAAAAAAAGCAGACAGGTTCTCCTAATACTTGGTACTCTGAAATAATTACCTACCATTGTTTTCTGTGTCCTTACTGTATATTCTGTCTTCACTGTCAGGCACTTAATCTTCACAGTGACAGCAGATAGTATCCTGCCTACTCTACAGAGGAGGAAATGAAGGTTTTTCTAGAAGGTTCGAATCTGCTGAAGTCATCCTATTCCTTCCTTCCTTCCTTCCTTCCTTCCTTCCTTCCTTCCTTCCTTCCTTCCTTCCTTCCTTCCTTCCTTTTTTCCTCTCTCTCGCCCTCCCTTCCTTCCTATTTTATTTTTTTGAGACAGGGTCTCACTATGTAGCCCTGGCTGGTCTGAAACTCACAAAGATCTGCTTGCCTCTGCCTCCTGAGTGCTGAGATTAAAGCATGCACCACCACTCCCGGCTATTTTTTCTTTTTACAAAAGATTTTATTTTTATTTATGTGTATATGTCTGTGTAAGTGTATGCTACATGTGTATGGGTGTCCATGGAGGCCAGAATAGGAGGCTGGATCCCTTGAGACTGGAGTTACAGCAGTTGTGAGCCACCTGATATGGGTGCTGGGAACTGAACTTGGGTTCTCTGGAAGAGCAACTAGTGCTCTTAACTGCTGAGCCATCTCTCTAGCCCCCAGTCATCCTATTTCTAATTCCCCAAATTGCCTCGCTCCCTGACAAAGTTGCCAGCTTCTCAGATAATGCTTTTATTTAAGATAGCGAAACAACAGAAATGGTGCACTGGTTAGTCTTTTTTAATGCATATGGCCAAACACCAGACTTAAATCACTCACTTTTAAAGAATTATTGGTAAAGGAAATAAAGTATAGGAAACTATTAAGTGATAATAGAATTTGGACTAATTCTAATCTATTAATGTTTGAAAATTATGATGGACATTTTCCATGCTGCATAACTAGTTAAAAAAGCTAATGTTAAATAATCCAGAGGTGCCCCGTGTCAGGACTTCAGAGATCACAAGGGTAAGGAACATTCTTTGTCCTTTGAAAGGGCAAGTTGAAAATAGAGTAAGCATTTGTAATAGTGGAGCATACACAGCAAGTATAAGCAGGTGTTATGCTGTGTGATAATGCTTTGTCAAAGGTCAGAGGATGGCAGAAAGCAGAACAATGAAGAAAGGATTTATGGAGGAGGTCTGTCTGGAATAAAGGTTAAGGATGAATGGAGATTGAGCTGCTAGACAAGACAGCTGAGCTGGGAGACTGGCAGAAGACTCACTAGGAAACTGGACGGATCCCAGCAGAATTGCCCACCTGGCTGAATGAATGTTCCTTGTCTGTGGACTGAGAATACTAGACTTTGTGTGCAAAAGCATTTCCAGCCAAGCTCTGTACTATCTGTGTCCTGAATGACCTATATCTGCAAGAGCAAAATCAATCAGATGCAAAAGGTTATTTACACAAGGGATAGCTTCCTGCCTCAGGCAGTCACCGGCTTCTTTTAAAGTTGCCAGAGCGCACTTCGCTTAGTTTGAACCTGGAGAAGTTGAAAGCCAAGTACTTATTTAAATATTGATCAAGCTCAGTGCTTCAGAGAGGGCAAGAAAACGGCAGTATGATTACATGTCCTCATCCACAGCCATGGTGAGAAGTTCACAAGGACTAATTTTCTCCTTTGCTTCTTTTTAGTGTGGAAGGGGCTTGCAGGTAACTTCTTATAATACTTATTTCTCTTCCCACACTTCATTGCTTTTTTTCTAGCTCTATATGACAGAATTAATGAAAAGGGGAAAAAAGAAAGAAGAGAGCAAGACCAAAGGCTTCTAACATGGACTTTTTACAAAGTGGCTTGGAAACCATTTTTAACATTGAACATTCTTATGTTTGAAAAGAATATTAGTGCTTTTTATTTCTGAGTGCCTTGAAGATCTGCAATGGAGAGGGCTTCTCTTTTGTATGGAAGGCTCTGTGGGGTGAGGTCAGCTGAGATGACAGTCTAGGGTCAGCAGTGCTATGCCAATGTCAGGCCCTTTACCAAGGAGGAAGAGCAACTTTTGCATTGACATATGGCTGAGGACCTCATACACAGGACCACCTTTGCTTGCTCTCTGATCCTTCTTCAGGTTTCCTACAAAAGCAAGGTGTGTTAGGAAGGTGGTCCAGGGTAACTGAGCGTGACAGGTGAAGGATCCTGCTTTTGACTTGGTGCATTGGTAGCCAGCTTCCTGGAGCCACCACATCTCTTTCCTGGTCCCATAGGTGGTCTGTGTCTTAAGAAAATCAAAGCAGATATTCAAGGTAACCTCAGAAAAATAGATGCACAATTTTATTTTTAAAACTGACTTTCATGGAGACGTTTAGTGGAGAGACATCTCAACTTGGGGTTGCCATCATTTCTGTGACAGGGTAGAGGACAAGGGAACCCCTTCACAATGCTACCAATCGTAGAAGTGGCTATGGCTTTCCTAATTTTTGAAAAAACTCTTATGACTATCACCCATTTGCATGCATAAACACGAAGGGAATCACAGCTTGCACACCCTGGGGTCAGAGGAACAGCTCTTAAGCCTTATGAATTAAGAGGGCGTCTTCTGCTTTTTGAATAATACTTCCTATTGTCATAGACCTGGGTCGCATTATGTCCCGGGTGTGGTGGCTTTGGCTGGGGACAACTGGAGCCTCCCTCGGGCCTGGCACAACTCCTTTCAGGAGCGTACCGGCCAGCTCCTTCCTCCAGCGCCATCGAGGCGTGGAGGCCCCTGAGGCACGGGGGCGCCACCGCTAGGAGTGCAACCTGGCCCTCCGCCGGCCTGGCAGGTCCCCGCTCCGCCCGCGGGAGGAAAGCCGAGGCGACCAGCCACCGCCCGGCGGAGGGAGGGGACCGCTGAGCCCGCGGAGCCACGGCAGCTTCAGGTTTCCTTCAGGAGCGGGTGGCGGGCGCGCCCATGTGATGCGGCGGCGGCGAGCCCGGCAGGCCGGAGGTGGGCAGGCGGGGACCCGGGAGGAGCGGGAGAGCGGGGGCGGCCCGGGGAGAGGTGACTCCGCCCTCCGCGGCCAGCCGGGCGGCCAGGCGTGGGCAGCTGGGGGCAGGCTTCGCCGATCCCGGAGGCGCGCGCTGGCGGGTGGCCCTCTGGCTGGCCTCGGGGACTGCACCCGGCCGGGGCTCTGGGCGCCACCCGGCCACAGCTCCAGGTAAAGGCTCCCGGGGCGGGTCGGGGGGGTGCTCCATCTTCCGCTCCTCCAGCAGCCCTGGCGGGAGAAGTTTGCCCACCTGAGTTAGCAGGGGACAAACTTTCCCCAGGGTTCCCGAGGACGCGGGGGTCCGCAGAGGTGGAGAGGGGGTGCAGCCTGCGGGCTGGCAGCGGGAGGGATGGGCGCCGCCTCCGGATCCTTTGGGGCTGGCAACAAGTGCACCGCGCGGCGGCAGCTGCGGAGCGCCGGGTCACTGGGGCGGCGCGGCCCCGAGCGCACCCGGGAGGATACAGCGGCCACCCCTCGGGGACACCGGATAGGCTATGGGGACGCTAGACCACAGTCCTTTGGGGGCGGTGGAAATCAATGGCATGCTGGTAGTTGAGAAGGGAGAATCTCGAGAATTGGGGTCCCCTCTTCCAATCTGTGCTTCTGCTCCGGGGTTCAGGTGTCTGCAGGGACCCCTGATTGCAAGCCAGGCTCAAGTTCAGGATAGGAGCGCTAACATTTGTTTCATGTTGGAACATTTGCTGCCTTCAAAAAAGCATCTGTGGTTATCTCGGTTGGGAGGGGCCTTCGGAGTTCCATGGGAATCCATGCACTTATTTTATGGGTTTCCGCTGCAATACTCAGAGTGTGGGTGGTGAAGGCACAAGGATAGGCCTGCACTCAGTGGAGAGGGCGTCCTTGCTAGTGTGAGCCCTGTGAAACTGGGTGCTCAGGCCACCCGGGAAACCGAGCTCTGGTTTCCCAGACACCAGTTAGGTTTCTAAGAGAGAATCCACTTAAGGAGCCCACAGCGCCCTCCCTATTCATTACAGTGGGGTGGGCCCATGGAAGGGGCAACATCTGTGTTTGACAGCCTCTGGCTCCCTGACCCCTGCTGTAGTCCCAGTCTGCTCACACCCCAAGTTGTGATTTATACCGTCTGCACCAAGCAGGCAAGAAACACATTTATAAAGAACTGATGGTTTTAAGGACACACAGCTTTTCTGAAGCTTTGTCCTCTTCTGTCCCTAGGACCCAACGGTGTCTCAGAAAACGAAATCCTATTCTCACATAAAAAACAAATCAAAGGGTTGCCCTTGTTAGGTTCTCTGGGATCCACTTTGCACACAACAATCCTGGGTTTTTATACGAACATTGTTAAAGCAAATAGGTGCTTGTCTAATCTTGATAAATAACTGAGTTAATCCCTTTGGAATATTGGAAGGGAAAGAATATTGCAAAAGCCTTTGGAAGTTTTACTCTGACATAGCATTTCAATGTAATATTCGGATGTGGACTTTTTATTGGTGATTATGTGTAATTATTTTGATTAGGAACTCGGAAAGTATCATACCTGATATTTAGTGGGTGTGGGACTCTGTGCATGTTCTTGCTAATTCGATAGGCGACTGGAGAACAGAGAATCTGTTTGTCCTGCTTTTGACTATTTTGTCTCTTATCAAAGCCGCAGCACAATCAGGCCAGTGGTGAGCAGGTTATGTAACAGGTGTGTCATTAGATTTTCCTCTGAAGTGCCGTCTGTCTTCATAGTAGTTAAGAAATGCTTAAAGGTAAAGAAGAAAATCATAGTGGGTCACTAAGATTCTGTGAAATACATCATTCGCCCTGCTATAGTCGGAAAATTTTGAAATATTTTCTTAATTGTGTTCTCGTAAGAAACTGCTCTTGAGGTTAAGACTTACATTGGACAGGAATATCAGGTGAGCTCTGATACATGTGCCTCGCTTTCTTTTACTATGCCATGTGAGAAGAAAAAAAATGTTCTAAGTGGGTATTAAATAGCAGAATATACTATTACTTTTAGATTAAGCATTTTATATGAAGTTGGTCACCATGATATTGGTACTTAAGCTCTCACAGTATTCTAACTGTGAATACTGCCAAAGTTTGTGACCAAGTGCCGACTCCCAAGAAAAAAGATTCATGATGTAAATACTGAAAGCCCCCTTTCTGCTGCTGAATGGCTAGGATAGTGCAATAGAACCTAAATTACTTTCAAAGTCCCAGGCTGGCTGTAATTTTATTATGCTTTAATGTGCTGGGCAGATAGGACAGATCTGGCTTATGTAGGTTTGGTCTAATCTCATTTATATTTGTGTTACTTTCAGTGCAGCAGAGTAGCTATGGGATTTTTCCTCTTGTGACTTTAAGATTTGTTATGAAGAGTTGGGTCATGCTGGGCAACTCCTACTGAGGTTGGTAAATTAAAAACAGTAGTACATTTGAAATGCACAAATTCAGGGAATTTTGCAATGTTACAGTTGTACTGTAAATATTATACCACCCTTTAAGGCTTGGCTCTGAATCTTTTGCTTAGGCAAAGCCTGGCTTAGAGATTTTTCTTGCTTACAAGGTGTAGGTCAGGTCCTGTATAGGAGGGCTTTTCGCCCTGAGCAGATTATACTGTGTCATTTTGTCTGGTCTCCATGACACTTGGTCCCATTGTTGTTGTTATGGTATTGAAAAGAAGTTCATCAAAACTCAAAGCCACAATACTCCACCGTTTTTGACAGTTTCTACCGCAGGACTCTCTGTGAAAAATTTCTTCATTTGTGTTCATTCAACAGATATTTATTGAGGGCCTGCTATGTGCCTGGCATTGCTCTTTGCTTTACTTCTGTGGCTGTTGATTTTAGGCATAGGGCAACACTTCAGTGGCCTTTGTGTTTTTAGGATGGGTTGTATTTTCAGACTAGATTTTTGCTTGTTCCACAATCAAGACCTTTGGTTGGTGAAATGAGTCGTGGGCTGTTTTTATGTGGCAGTGCATCTTCTTAATGCACTCCCATTTTCCTCCTGAAATTTGATCTTAGACACAGTTGTAATTTGCTTATTTGAGCGGTTATTGCTTCTGGATTTCTTCTCCTGGGTTAGCAAGATAATGAGATTTGACATCATTTTTTAATAAGAAGGAAAGTGAAAAAGTAATATAATTGAATAGTGGGTGTTTATTCCAGTGATGTTGGTTTTGAGCATGTTTATAAAAATGTATGTTATTAATCTTCAGGGGTTTATTTTCATTTTTTATTCTCCAGTTATTGATACTTTGAGGTTTGAATTTGGTAGAAAGTTAACTTAAAAATGATGTTCCTTCAAGGGCAGAAGGACGTGTGTGAGGGAGGGCTGGATCAGGCAACACTGCACCTTGTCTTTGCAGTAGCTTGTCCAGAAGAAACCTTTCTCAAACCAGCAGGTGAATAACATCCAACCACTGCCAAGGGGCAGGCTTTGTGTGACTATTGAGCATGTGGGCATTCTGCCTTTTGAAAAATATGCACTTGAAATGCTAGCATGCTTTATGTAGTGCCATCAAATATATGTCTAGACATTTCCCTTACAAATAGATAATTGAGGGTTGGTGAGATGACTCAGAAGGTAAAAGCACTTGCTGCTGAGCCTGACAACTTGAGTTTGATCTCTGGGATCCATATGGTGGAAGGTGACAACCAACTCCTAAATGTTGTCCTCCAACCTCTCCACTTGAACCATGGCATGCCTCCGCCAAACATACACACAAAATAAGTAAATGTAATTATAAAAAATTGAAAAATCCAAATCGGGCGATGAAAAGATATTTTAAAAATTACATTTATTTATTTTGTATGTGTGTGTGTACACATATTGGGGGTCAGTAGACAGCTTTCAGTAGTCAGTTTTCTCCTTCCATCATGTGGGGTCTGAGGCTTGAACTCAGGGTATGTGGCTTGACAGCAAGTACCCCTACCCACTGGGCCATATAGCTGCCCCAAGAGATATATTGTACATTTTAAAGACAGTTATGGCTTAGCTTTTAAGTTCATCATTTAATATTGGTGACCATGTCCTTGGTGCTTGAGTTTACTCTTTTTTTCCTCATGATTTTATGGTTTAAATAAACTGTATTTCATATACTCTAATAAAGTGTTTTCAAGTGTGAACTTTGGAGCCACACTGAGTTAGACAGCCGTGTCTTTGTCCTGACCATGTGACCTCTTTCTGCCTCAGGTTTTCCATTTCTAAAATGGGGATGATAGGGCCAGGGGACATAGCTCAATGATAGAAAACTTGCCTAGCATGCATAAGGTCCTAGGGTCAATTCCAGTTCTGGAAAAACAAATTGAAATTAAGATAACAATAACCTGCCTGGTTGGATTGTCAATGAACCCATTTGTGGAGAGCTCCTCCAGAACTACTTGACAGGGTAGGTGTCAGAAATTGGTGGTGGTCATAGTGACAGCAAATAGCAAGTAAGCATTTAAAAAGAGTGATATTGGTTAGGAGTGTAGCTCAGTAGTAGAATTTAGTACCCTGGGTTTGATCCCCAGAACTCTGTAAATGCCTAGTTTTAGTAGCCTTGCCAGTTTGAGAAGGCAGTGAGATGTCAGTGTGACTCAGGGAAATTGTCCTTGGCTATGAATCTAAGACATGGAACCCTCCATGACTTTCCAGCTGTGTAACCTTGGCAAGTGTAAACCCTTCAGGGTCTGTCTTTCTTCCTCCAGTGAAACAGAAAGGATTGGATGGTCTCTAAGACCCTCTCAGTTTGAACATTCTGTGCAGGCTTGAGATCTGAGTGGGAAGGGCTTTGGTCAGTTCAGCTCATCTTGCCTTGATCCAAGGCTGGGACTGCATGGTCTGCAGGGCCAGCTCTGTGCCTGCAGTTGTGGTCATAAGCATTTACAGTCATCATATTGAAAGAAGCAGAGCTATCTTTCTGGATTTAATCCAGAGAGATTGCAGACAAGGAAGTCTGGATCTAATATGAGTGGGTCAGATGGCTGCTTGGTCCCTTCCTGCTGAAGAGCCCCACTTGTGGGATAGTGTGGCACTAAAATGGAATGACAAACAAACTGATTGTTTCTTTGATGTTGCAATAAAAATAAAAATAAATTCTGGGGCAAAGGAAGTCATTAAGAACTTCTGAGCGGTTTTACTGGGCGGTGTGGTTCAGGCAAAGACCCTTGGCAGCAGATCTCTACCTTTCCCCCTAACGGCTCTGGCTGGCTGCCTGTCATTGCCACCTGGTTCTTTGTCAGCCACTCCCCTCTTTTCCTTGCTTCACCAGCTTCATAGTTTGCTAGATGTCCAAGTGTTAGAGTTTCAAAAGGTAGAGGGTGCTCTGTGATTTGTGAAACAATGAGTTATTTATTTTGAACCTCTCACCCAGGATTTCAAACCTGGTTATTCTAGTCTCTGGAACCATGTTTCAGATGGACATGGCATCTTTTTCAAACGATGTCATTCCACCATACACCAGGGTCTGACTGATGCCTCCTAACCTGTGAATATTTCTGGCAATCTCTACCCCACAGTGGACAGGGAAAGGGCAATGCCTACTATTTCTCATGGCGTTTTTTGTTTGTTTGTTTGTTTGTTTTTTTTTATGTCATTGATGTGCAAGTTCTTCTCTGCTCTCTCTTCTTGTGAACACCTTGTGTCCATCAGCCAGATCAAGTAACTGCTTATGGAGCATATTGTTTGCAGCTGTCCATCTGTATTCACAGTCCTGCTTCCTTGGGGTCAATAAGCTGTGAATTGAAAGTTAAGCCTGCAGGGGAGGGCTGGAGAGCTGGCTCAGTGGATAAGAGCACTGACTGCTCTTGCATAACAGGTTTGAATCCCAACACCCACATGGCGGCTAACACCCACCTGTTACTCCAGTTCCAGGGGAACTGATGCCCTCTTCTGGTCTCCGTGGGCATTGCATGACATGGGTTCACTTTCATACAGGCGTAACACTCATACACATAACATAAAAATAAATTAAGTAAAAAATTAAAATTAGTCTTCGTTTTCAATAAAGTTTTTTTTTTTTTAAAAAGAAAGTTAAGTCTGTATTTAACATGTACAGATTATTTCCTGGCCATTATCTCCCCCAAAAAACCGTGTAACAAGTGTATATATAGCATTTGCACTGTATTAGTTATTATAAGTAATATAATGTACACGAAAAAGTATGGGGGATGGAGAGATAGCTTGGCAGTTAAGAATACTGGCTGCTCTTGCAGAGAACCCAGGTTCAGTTCCCAGCACCCACATGGTGGCTAACAATCGTCTGTAACTCTAGTTCCAGAGGATCTGACATCCTTTTCTTCTCTCCAAGAGCATTGCACAACACCAGTGTACTTACGTACATGCAGGTAATATACTTATGTACATAAAATAAAAATAATAATTTTTTTAAAAGAAGCATGTAAGTTATATACAAATACTACACCAGTGTATGTGAGACTTGACCATCTTGGGATTTTAGTATCTACAAGAGTTAGTCCTCTGATGCTGTGAGATGATTGAATTTCTAATTTGGCCTTGTTCATGGTAGCCTTTTTCTTCTTTCACGATACCACCTCTTGTTCTTTGATGTTCAGCTCGAACACACTTTCTCTGAAACTTTTGATTAACTTAGTAGCCACTGAGCTGCTGAGTAGTAGCCACTGAGCTGCTTTTCCTTTTGGGCTTCTGTCAGTCTATTGCTTATCCTTTTCATTAATCATGTGCCACCAGACTGTGGGCCCACTATGTATGTCTGTGTGTGAGTCTCAGTGTTCCCACCTGACTGTGAACCCATTGATGACAGGGACCCTGATTTAGATTACTTTGTAGGGAACTTAAAGCACAATGTACATATGTTGATTAATTATTTTGTTAATTATCATCAGAAGTCCTTCTAATTTGCAACATCTCTGTAAAGAATAGTTCCTGTGTATCAGGTATGGATTGCCTTGGAAAGTACTGAAATGTGGGGGTTGGGGGGAGGGTCAAGGTTGCCTGAGAAGTAGATGGCTGTCCTTCTAGCTATAACTGAGAGACTCTGTGGACTTTTTTGGGGGAAGTTGTTTCATTCTGTTAGGGGAAATGAATGAAATTGGTGATGAGTCTTTAGATTGACAGGATAGTTTTTTTTTTTACATTATTATTTTGTATGTATGTATGTATTACCTACATATATGTACGTGCACCCATGCCATGCAATGCCTGTGGAAGTCAGAAGAGAGCGTCGAATCCCCTGGAACTGGAGTTACGGATGGGTGTTAGCCACCATGTAGGTGCTGGGAATTGAACCTGGGTCCTCTGCAAGAGCAATCAGTCCTCTTAGCTGCTGAGCCATCTCTCCAGGCCCCACAACTAAAAGTTTTGTCTGGTTTCTAGCAGGTTCACATTTCTCCTGTATAGCATACTTCCAAATGGTTGACCACCTGTCCTGATATAGCGATGAGGAACTCATAACCAATATAGTCCAGTCTGTGGGAAACTGAGCCTGCTAAACACAATTTTCCCTTCCATCAACTTTACCACAATTCTACTGCTTGGAAGCCATTCTGAATAATTGCTCTTGGAATGACATTTTTGTTGTTGTTGTTGTTTTGAGACAAGGTCTCTCTGTAGACCCAAGCTGGCCTGGAACTCACTATGTAGACCAGTCTGTCCTTGATCTCATAGAGATCCATCTGCCTTTGCCTCCTAAATTCTGGGATTAAAGGCATGTACCACCACACCCGGCTTGTAATAACATTTTTGAAAATTAATGACATTCTATCTTAAAGCCGTTTTAAAATTGTGTTTTGAAAAGAAAATCCTGTTTCTTCCTGTTTCTTCATTGTGTGTTGTTCTTACAGATGGTATCTGGGACAGTGGAGCTACTGTGGTCTCCCTCACCTCCCCATCCTTTCTTCTATGAAGGAATAAGATCTCATGGATCAAATCAGCAGCTGTAGTTCGGACTTAGGGCCTTGATGTTCTGTGTTGTCTTGAACAAGCCACTTAAACTTTCAGACTCTTATTTTGATCATTTGTCTCATAGTGTTGTTGTAAGGACTTAAAACTGTAGTCTATGTAAATTGCTTCTAAGAGACTTAAGATGGGATAATTCTTCCATAAACGATGGCACTATAACTGTGGTATACTGAGCAGTGCTGTTGATTCTCAAAGTTCACAGTCATCCTGAAACTACAGTCCTTTTTTTATGCGTGTTGCTGCAGAACCATTTCTCATTTGTAGACTCGTGAAAAGTTGTGATTTTAGTCCTCTGAACAATGCTTCTCTCTTAGATTTATTTTCTTGCATTTGACTCTTCTACCCTTTCCAAATATTATTTTGCTGATAAATTTCTCACATTCACTACTGCTTTTAAGGTTGTCCACAGAGTTTCTTGTACCTTTTTTTTTTTTAAGGATATAAATCCCTATGATTTGGGCTAAGGTGTAGGGCAGGGCCATCTAGGTATTTACATAGGCTTTACTTCAGTGGATGGCAATCAGTTGCAGGTAGAGTGAACTAATTACTACCTGTGTGTACCAGAGTGACTCTTAATCCTCCTCCTGGTCATAAGGATACACACTGTGTCTATTTTACCTGTTTAGCAGTCTGACGTCACCACCCAGTGAAATGGGTAAGTGTTCTGTGACTTGTTGGAGAACCACATTGGCTCTGAGTTTTCCTCTTTAAAGTTTTTGAATATCAGCCCCCCTAATTATCTCTTCTAGAATCTTCTTTCTCTAGGAGCAACATTGAATGACTACAAAATCTGCCTAGAATTTGTAGGATCTGATTTTGAAAATTGGAATGACAAGTGCTTATCTCCTGGATTGAATTTTCTGCTCTTCACGGTTTCCCATAGATTATGGTTAGGAAATCTCAGATTCTTTCCTGTCTGGGCATGTCCAAACAGCCTGGATAGGTTT
>NW_008342399.1:1018381-1024732 GCF_000622305.1 Nannospalax galili | reverse complement strand
TCCCCCCCCTCCTCCTGCCTCTCCTCTCCCCTGCCCCTCTCATCCTGGGGATTGAATCCAGGGCTTTATATATTCTAGGCAAAACCTTCATATATGTTAGGCAACGGCCTTCCACTGAGCCATATCCCCAGCCTCTTTCTCTTCTCTTTAAATGGAAAATCATCTTTCTGTGGATGGAGACAAAATCCAAGTAGATAGAGAGTTCTCGGCACTTCCTTGTCACTCTTCACCCCATCATCATCCTCATGTAGCTTTAGTCCTTCCTTGAAAAATAAGCTGGAATACACATTTTTCCTTAAAAAATAAGCATCTTGTTATTACCAGCGTTTTGGAAAAACTCAGGTTATTTGGGCTTCTAGTCTGTCTGACACAACTCCTAAAGAGCACGACTCCCTCATTTTTTGTTTTTAAAAATGAACCAGGAGCAGAAAAATAGAGTCATTTTTTTTATTGGTGTTAACAATGAGCAGTACCAAACTAGGGGCCAGGAAGCCTGGCTTTAGTGAGCTCACTGGAGATAACAGCCTCACATGTCTCCTTTCCAGTGGGAGGTCTGTGTTCATTTCTGTGAATGCTGTTGATTTTTCACTTGCTTGCTAATTCGTTTTGAGACAAGGTCTCCTGTAGCTAAAGATGATCTTGAATTTGTGATCCTCCTGCCTCACCCTGGGAGGATGCTTTAGGTTTTATTTCACTGTTAGTTAAATTTGGTGGAGTGGAGAGAGGGGTGAGGTGGTGGGGAGTTCCGGTCCAGGGTTATGGCTGTGATGAGTGCAATCTGGCTCTTCTCTCCTTTCAGAAAGCCATCATCACGTCCCAGAAGCAGCTCTTCTAACTCCCAAATGCTGCTTTTTACAGAGTTGCCAAGTTTTCAACTTGTCAAAAGTTCTCAGGAATGGATTTCTGGAAATTGCTTTTATACCAGTTATCACAGCCCCCAGAGACTTAGCGAGTTTCCTGTGGGCCCCTCCCTTTTCTCAGTGGTAAAGGACTATGTACAAAACCTACTAACTAGGGCTTAACTGGAGCTTTCTTCTTCTTTTTCTTTCTTTTTGCCCTTCCCAGTACTGGGGATTGACCCCTGGGCCTCATTCAACAGGAGGTAAGTGCTCTCCCACTGGGCTATAGCCCCAGCCCTAAAATAAGTTTAAAACAATTTTTTTGTGTGGTGGATATACAGTTGTGTGTGCACGCACCCCTGCACATGTGCAGAGGCCAGAGGGGGATGTTGGGTGCCCTGCTGTATCACTCTCTGCCTTATTCCTTTGAGGCAGAGCCTTTCATTGAACCAGGAGCTAGGACAGCGAACAGGAACCCCCAGCCATCCTCCTGTTTCCATCCTCCATAGCACTGGAGTTTATAGGCGCTTTGTCCATGTGGATGCTGGGGATTTGAACTCAGGTCCTCTTGCATATACAGTAGTGCTCTTACACATGAAGCCCATGTCCCTGGCCCCAGGGTTTTAACTGATTGATTCTCAGGAGAGTAAAGTAGAAGTATTTCTCTTAGTTGCATGTTTCTTGTTACAGTAAATGACTATAGGGAATTCTTGTATATTAGTTCCTTTCTTGTATGATAATCCAAACTATTCAAGGCTTGCTCATTGAAAAGGAATTTTTTTTGAGGCAGGGTCTCACTGTGTAGACCAAACTGGCCTCAAACTTATAGAGACCCTCCTGCTTCTGCCTCTCAAATGCTGGGATTAAAGGTATGCATCACCATGCCAGGCCTAAGGAATTCTTGATGTTTAGTTCAAAGGTCTGAATTTGGATAAAATTTTATTTATTATGAGACAAAGTCTTCGTGTCCTTTAATTTTTAGCCTTCTTATAGAAATGTGTTTAAAAATCTTATGTGATAGAGTTTTCATCAGAAGAGAACTTAGGTTGTTTTACAAGATCAACTGAACACCCTAGTTGTCTTCATAGCTACAGAAAATCCCAGAAAAGCTTGGCATGTGGCTTTCTTATATTACAGAAATGGGGCTGAGCTAGAGAAAATTCAACTTTACCATGACCAGCTTAAGGAAAAATCTAATCTTGTTAGAATACTAAGTGTTCTTTGGATAATTGGTTTGTTAGTAGAATTTCAATCTTAAAGAATAAGATTTTCAGGGCTGGAGAGATGGCTCAGCGGTTAAGAGCACTGACTGCCCTTATCCTGGCTTCGGTTCCCAGTACTCATATGACAGCTAGCAACCATCTGTAACTCCAGTTCTAAGGGATCCAACTCTTGACTTCTGACTTCCACAGGCACTGCACGACATGGGTGCACTTACATACATGCAGGCAATACACTCATATGCATAAAATAAAAAATAATAAATTATTTAAAAAGAATAGTATTTTCATTTATGAATGCATGTATGTATGTATTATTGGCATGTATGTCCATAGTGTATGTGTGGCGGTCAGAGGACAAGTTGAGGGAGTTGGTTATCTCCTTCCACCATGTGAGTCCTGGGGATCTAACTCAGGTAATCATGTTTTGGCAGTAAGTGCCACTAAGCCATGTCACTGGTCCAAAGAATAAGATTTTCATTTTTCATTTCACATTTATGGTAGGAATCCTTATTTTTATTCACCATCATTCCATAGAAGTGGAGAAGCAGCAGGAGAAACTGGGAGTAGGTAAGATGTCTGGAATAAAAGAATTTTAAAATGTCTTGATAGTATGAGTTGGGGTTGAACATCATGCATGTTGGTAAGTACTCTACCATGAGCTACATCTTCAGCCCTCTTTTTGCTTTGTTTTGCTTTCTTTTTATTTTGAGGCAGAGTCTCACTAAGCCTCCCAGATTGGCCTTGAATTCACTTTGTAGCCCAGTCAGCCTTCAACCTGTAATCCTCCTGCTTCAGCTTCTGGAGCAGCTGTGGATTTCAGAAGGCCGGTGCCATGAGGCTGGGCTCCATCTGTCAAACTTTATGGAGGAAGAATGGTGCCTTAGGCCTCGTGTGAGTTACCAGCAGAATGCCTGGTTCCCAGATACACTTAGACACTTGACTGGTAACATCTAGATGTTCAGAGAGCTGAGTTTCAAAAGGGATCTCCAGTGTCGCCTCTTCACAGGGAGAAATGACTGTGGTAGATTACCCTGTCATGGCAACTCATGATGTTGTCAGACCTCTTCCTAAGCAGCCAGGTGGAATCAGCCAATAATAACCTAGCAGTTATTTTAATTGAGTTCTAAGATGACTGAAGATGGATAGTAATTTCACTGTAGCAGATGGAACTTAATGTACCTAACTCCTTTTAGGCTGAGTAGAAAACATGCCCTGAAACCTATGTCATTTTTGGTAAATACCAGTTTTCAGCTAAAATAAGAACATTTATTTAGTTTTTAAAAAAATATTTTATTTGTATATTTTTATTTTATGTATATGAGTGAATGTAAGTGTACCCGTGTCGTGTGGTGCTGGAAGAGGTCAGAAGAGAGCGTCGGATCCCCTGGAACTGTAGTTACAGACAGTTGTTAGCCACATGTGGGTGCTGGGAATTGAAAAGGGGCCTCTGCAAGAGCAGCCAGTGCTCTTAACTGCTGAACCATCTCTCCAGGCCCAAGAACATTTATTATGCTTCATTCTCTCTCTCTTTTTCTTGTTCTTTTCTCTTTTTCTCCACCCAACCCACTTTTCTCTCAAGAAATGTAATTTCCCTTCTTTTGACTTCACTTTTTCTCCCCCAAATGGTATAACACATTTCTAGAACTTAGTATATCACATGGTTCCTGACAGTTATTATTAAAGACAGCAAACTTGTGCTCACAGGAAGGTCACATTTTAAGACATAACATTCCTCCACGTTTCAGAAAAATCTAAATCTCAAGATCCTCTGTTCCATGGCTAGTCTGGACTTTGAAGATGTGCTTGGTCATTTTGTTTGTTATTTGGCTTTCTGGGTGTAGGATGGGGCCTTAAAATTTTCTTGTCATCTAGAAGTTCTTTTAAAAGCTCTTCTGAACCAGGGAGTTTGGGGGGTTTTAGTTGATTTTTGAAAAATAATTTATTTATTTTTATTTTATGTATATGAGTGTTTTGCCTGCATGTGTATAAATGTACTGCATTCATGCAATGGCTGAGGAGGCCAGAAGAGGGTGTCAGACTCCTTAGAATTAGAGTTATGGACAGTTGTTAGCTGCCTTTTGGTGTTGGGAACCAAATCTGGGTCCTCTGTAAGAGCAGCCAGTGTTTTTAATCATGGAGCCATCTCTCCAGCCCCTCTGTTTGATTTTTGGAGCCTTCGTTGAGTTGAGTTGGGCTAGTAATTACTCAGTGGGAGACATATGCTGGATTCTGGAGGACCAGAGATAGGAGGCTGCCTGGTCACCCTTGAGTTCTCAGTGCTGCTGAATCAGCGTCCATGCTAAGGCATTAAGTAGATGGCGATGTGGAGCTGGGTTGTGCAGGGTGCTCTCAAAAGCCTGAGTGAAGACATTTTTCTGAAAGCAAGACCTGACAGAATAGGGACCAGATATTGCTTATTTTTCCCTATCATGGTGTTATAAATGTAATCTGTATTGGTGAGTATGTGTCTGCCTCATTGATAATAGAAAAACAGGAGAAGAAATAATTGAATGAACACCTGAGTATTTCATCTTAGTTTCTAAGTATAATTGGAGGAATGTCTCTCAGATGTTAGAATTCAAACACAAGCTATTGTACTTGCCTTAAATCTTTTGGACACATATGATTACTCATTGCTAATAATGAAAGAACTTACGAAGTTGTGCTTGGAAGTAGATCCAACAGTTGTAGTAGCTATTTGAGAATGGGGACCACTAGGGTGTCCTATCATCAAATAGATTTATGTATAACAATTTAGGCTGGGGATGTAGCTCAGTGGTAAAGTGCTTACCTAGTCTATGCAAGGACCTGGATTCATCCATACCAACCCTTTGAAGTTTATTTTGACAATCTGCTTAGTATAATGACTTTACATCTTAAATATGTAGGGAGGGCTGGTGAGATGGCTCAGAAGGTAAAAGCACCCTCCATGAGCCTGATAACCTGAGTATGATCCCTGGGATCTGCATGATGGACAAAGAAAACCCACCACCATTATTTGCCCTCTGACCTCTATACATATTCCATGGAATGTGTGTCCAGTGGCGCTTACCGCCCACCAAAACAAATAAAAAAATTATATGGATGATCTAGTTCTGTATACAGTTCTCTGACTGTAGATACTTGAGAATGGAATCACTTTTTACAGATTCTGGAAGTGTCTCATAAAGACCCTGGTGCTTTTGTTGGTGTGTCAACAGTGAGCTGATTCTTATGTTCTTACTGTTTGGGGGCAGTGCTCCAGTCCAGGGCTGAGTATTCTTTAAGTCTGAATGACACTGACAGAACTTAGGGCAGAAGTAAACCAGGGAAGGTAAATGATACTGTGCTATCTTGCCTTGGTGACAGTAGAGAGCATGGCTGTGGATTCAGGGAGTACACACTACTGTTAACATATTTTTGAGCATAGGGTGACTTGACTAGATTGGCATTTAAAATGAAAGCATGAAATCCTTCTGTGCTGCAGTTGAACATCGATGAACTTATGGAGTATTTAAAGTCACCCAGTGTCTGGAAGATGCTAATTGGATGAATCACCACCTTGTGTGTTGTTGTAACAGGAAGTGTTATCATGTCTCAATAATTTCCTTAGCATTTTTTCCTGCCAGGTGCCTGTTTTCTGTGTGTTGCTAACTTATTCCTGTAGAATTCAAAATATGTGGTTGGCTTCCCCGGCTGATACCCTTTCACCGTTCCTTTTCCTCCTCTCCCTGTTTTAAAGTGACTGGTGCACAGTTGATTGTTTGTTTGCATTTGAGAGCTATTTTGGACATGTCCAGTCAGGATGTCTTTGTCTGGGGAGCAGATCGTTATGGACCCAGCACGTAGGATTTGTGGAAAGGATTTGCAAATGTGCCTGTGGGACAGATTAAAACAGGCTAAACTTGCATGAAGCATTGTTCATTCAGTCATCTGTGGAGAGATTAGGAATGGCTTTTGTTTTTCCATTTCTTTGTGTATATAAATGTAATTAAACAAAAATAATTTTTTTAAATTTTTTAATTTTTTTATTTTTATTTCATGTGTATGAGCATTATGCTTGTATGTATGTAAGTACACTTTGTCCTGCAGTGCCCATGGAGGATAGAATGTGTCAGATCCCCTAAAACTGGAGTTACAGACAGTTGTGAGCCACCATGTGTGTGCTGTGATTTGAATCCAGGATTTCTGAAAGCAGTCAGTACTCTTAACCACTGGGCCATCTCTCCAGTCCCATGTGTTCTCATTTTGATTTACATATTTTTACATATTTCTAATTTTTGTCAAAAACTTTTACAAATGACAAATAT
>NW_008342399.1:1015818-1016575 GCF_000622305.1 Nannospalax galili | reverse complement strand
GGGGAAAATAGGGGTTTAGTTTCATTCTTCTACAGGTGGAGATCCAGTTTTTCCAGCACCATTTGATGAACATGGTGTCTTTCCTCCAGTGAATGTTCTTGGCCCCTTTGCCAAATATCAGGTGGCTGAATTGCATTTGCTCATATTTGGGTCTTCAATTTTGTTCCATGGGTCTATGGGTCTATTTTTGTGCCAGTACCATGTTGTTTTATGACTGTAGCTCTGTAATACAGCTTAAAATCTGGTATAGTAATCTCCCCCCACCCCCTCGTCCCAGCATTGCTCTTAGTGCTCAGGGTTGTTTTGGCTATCAGAGGTCTTTTGTGCTTCCATATGAATCTTAGGATAGTTTTTTCAATTCTGTGAAAAATGTCATTGGGATTTTGATTGGCATTGCATTGAATCTATATATGACTTTTGGTAGGGTGGTCATTTTAACAATATTAATTCTTCTAATTCAGGAGCATGGGTGGTCCTTCCATCTTCTGATGTCTTCCTCAATTTCTTTCTTTAAATAGATAAAATTTTTCTTGTAGAGCTCTTTAATGTCTTTCGTCAGGTTTATTCCAAGTTATTTTATTTTTTTTTGTGGCTATTGTGAGGGGAGGGTTTCCCTGTGCTCTTTCTCTGACTGCTTGTCATTGGTATATAGAAAGGCTATAGACTTTTGTAGGTTAATTTTGTAACCTGCCACTTTACTGAATGTGTTAATAATTTCTAAGATTTTTCTGGTGGAATTTTGTCGTCTCTTAAATAT
>NW_008342399.1:1013565-1014278 GCF_000622305.1 Nannospalax galili | reverse complement strand
GGTGCTGAATAGAAAGTATATTCTTTCGTGCTTGGGTGAAATATTTGGTAGATGTCTGTTAGGCCTATTTGGTGTATGGTATTGTTTAATTCAGATGTCTCTCTGTTAAGTCTCTGGCCTGTTGACCTATCTAATGGAGATAGTGGGGTATTGAAGTCCCCTACTATTAATGAGTTTGGGTTAATTTGGGTCTTAAAGTCCTGTAGTATTTTTTTTTATGAAGTTGGGTGCACCCGAGTTTGGTGAATATATGTTCATGATTGTAATATCTTCTTGATTGATTGTTCCTTTGATCAAAATGAAATAGCCCTCTTTGTCTCTTCTGGTTAGTTTCAGTTTAAAGTCTGTTTTGTCAGATATTAGGATTACTACGCCTGCTTTTTTCTTGGTGCCATTTGCTTGGTATATTTTTTTCCATCCTTTCACTTTGAGATAGTGTCTGTCCTTGAAAGTGAGATGAGTTTCTTGCAGACAACAAAATGATGAGTTTTGTTTCTTAATCCATTCATATAGTCTGTGTCTTTTGACTGGGGAGTTCAGTCCGTTAATGTTTAAAGTTATTAATGAAAGATGAGTATTGAATCCTGTCATTTTTTTTATTCATATTCTTGCTATAGTTGTACTTTTACAATGTTATACTCTCCTTGGAGTTCTTTCTGCAACCCCTTGGGTATAGTCATTCCTTTCTTCAGTTCTTTGTATTGCTCCCAGTA
>NW_008342399.1:991567-1013114 GCF_000622305.1 Nannospalax galili | reverse complement strand
GGCCGTGCCACGCAGGGATGCAAAGGCTGATGGGGTGGGAATAAGCCCCAAGATTTCCCAGGGAGTGGATTAAGTAGTTGGGTTGTACTGGATGCAAAGGATCAGGGAGAGGCAAGGTAAGCCTCGGAGCCCCAGAAAGAGGCTGTCAGCCCCAGAAAGAGGCTGGAGGGTGTTGCAGGATCAGGAAGCAAAGGGAGGTGAGGGCGGGGCCAGGTCCAGTGTAAGCAGTGCTCCTGGGGCCCAAGGAAGGCACCAAGCTGGCCTGGTCGAAAAAGATCAGGAAGCAGCACCAGTTCCCCAGGTGTCTGGGGACCCAAGACCAGGAATGGTGCAGGGCCCAAACCAGGAGCAGAGAACAGCGGTGGAGATGGAAGGGCGAATGAGGCCGGGGGAGTCAATGCGTGGAAGGCTCCGCGATGGAACCACCCCGAGAGGCCTGAGGATAGGGTAGAAGGCCAGGAGAGTTAGCGGGTGGTGCAGGTCCGGGGGAGCAGAGAGAGGTGAGGGCAGGTCTGGGTCGGAGGCAGTGCTCCTGGGGCCCAAGGAAGGCACCAAGCCGTTGGGGGTGAACAGGGTCAGGAATCAGAAGTGGTTCCCCAGGTGTCTGGGGCCCCAAGACTAGGAATGGCACAGGGCCCAAGCTAGGAGTAGAGAACAGCGCGGGAGATGGAAGGGTGAGTGCGGCTGGCGGAGTCAAGGCGCGGAGGGCTGCACGGTAGATTTACCCCCAGAGAGGCCTGAGGGCGGGAGAGCGGGCCAGGAGAGCAAACAAAAATCATTTTTACAAGAGCATGAAATATCTTGAAATGAAATAAATTAGAAATCACCATTTTTCTGAATTAAGACATTACAGAAATATGTGCAAAGAGGATTTTGTCATTAGTTCAGTAACTTGTGCAGCTTGTGGGCACATTGTATGTTTCCCTTTAAACATTTGGGTCAATATATTTCTGACTAGTACAACAGTATATATGTGTACCTGTAAATTTATCTAAATTTTGTAATAATAAAGGTATTTTTTAAATTCTGATTTTCTGAGTGGGTTATTAGTCAAAGCCTTTTATTTTGTACTTTTGTTTATTTTTTGTGTGATTTAAGTGGAGTGATTTACAAACTACTTTCCTTCCTTGGTAGTACAATTTTTTGGTTTGTATTTCCTGTATTTCTTTTTTTTCATTTTTTGATGTGTGTATGCATGTATGTACATGTGTGCACATGTCTTCTTTGGAGGCCAGAGTTTGATGTCTGTTGCCTTCCTCAGTCACTCTGTACCTTATTCTTTTTTGAGGCAGGGTCTCTTGCTGGGACCTGGGCTTGCTGATTTGGCTAGACTGGTTGGCCAGTAAGCCGTAGGAATGCCCTTGTTTCTGCTTCCCAGCATGTCCATGCACTTGGCTTTTTTATGTGGGTTCTGGGGATCAAACTCAGGTCTTCATGCTTGAGTGGGGAGGACTTTACTAATCAA
Source organism: Nannospalax galili (assembly GCF_000622305.1). Lineage (NCBI taxonomy): Eukaryota > Metazoa > Chordata > Mammalia > Rodentia > Spalacidae > Nannospalax > Nannospalax galili. Next base: position 1,011,649 of record NW_008342399.1, on the reverse strand, counting down.
GCATCTCCCCAGTTCTAATATGCCCTGTATTTCTTGACTGAATATAGAATTATTATACTTATTAAAAATCACTTTTTGTGAGGTTGGGCATTGAACCCAGGGCTTTGTACGTGCTAGGTAAGCACTTTACCATTGAACCATCTCTCTAGTGAATGACTGCATTTTAAGAGCAAGTATACAATAGATAATCTCCTGGTGAAAATGACAGTGTTTTTTCTTCTAGGAGCTCTCTCTTTTTGTAATGTGGGGTTGCATGGTATATTATTGTGAGCCTTACATTGCTAAACACTTAAAGGCATGTAACTTTGTATCTCATATAGTACTGATGACTAAATTTTAGGAGGATATACTTGTAGAAGGTGGCCTTTTACCATTAGAGAGAGTTCCAGTGTAAACTTTAGACTGTACTCAATAGTGAGCTTTCTATATTTTTTCATATTTGAACTTCTTTAATATTTAGGATTAATAAAATCTATACAAAAAGAATACAGTGTATTGCTAAATCAACAGCTTAATAATTGCCAGTGTTACAGTGAGAAGCTTTTTCTACAATGTATTATTATTATTTTAAATTAGTTCTTATATTTTATTGTATTTTATGTGTGTGAGTGTTTTGCCTGCATGTATTGTGTGCAATGCCCATAGAGGCCAGAAGAAGGCATTGGATCCCCATCCCCTGGAACTAGAGTTACAGATGGTTGCTAGCTGCCACGTGGGTGCTGCGAGCTAAACCTGGGTCCTCTGCAAGAGCAGCCAGTGTTCAGTGCTCTTAATCCCTGAGTCATTTCTCTAGCCCTCCAATTTTTGTAACAGAGATGAATGTTTAAACCAGAACCTAGCTGAACTGAGAGGCACACATGAGAAATAGCTAGCATTCTTGAAGATGGTGAGCTGTGGGTGTGGGTGTTAGTACTACCAAGGTGTGATTTGGAGATGAGAAGAGAGGCCTGGCTGGGCATGGCTCTTCCTCTCCAGGCTTCTGTTCAAATCTTTTCCTTGGACCCTGCATTTCTCTTGCAGGGATTGGGCAGGTGACTAGCCAGAAGACTACCTACCTAGTCACAGCATCCTAGTTCTCACTCTTCTTATTTGTTATCTTTTGTGATTCAATGAGAAGTATACAAGTGGTTTTATGTACAATATGGCAAGTTCCCAAGACAGCTGAAAAGCCTTGTTTAATGTATTTGGCATTTGAATGCCATTGAAGTAACAGTTGAGCAAGGCTTTCATATTTTTATTGCCCAAATCAGTGGAGGTCTAATAACCATCACTCTCTTTTTCTCCCTCTTTCTCTCTCATTGTCTCTGTCTCTGTCTCCCCCCTCCCCCCTCCCCCAGCTCTTGCTATGTAACTGTGACTATCTGGAACTTGGAATCCTCCTGCCTTAGCCTCTTGAGTGATGGGACTATAGGTGTGCACCACTACACCTCTAGAATATAAACAGAATAATATATATTCTGTTTAAGTAGAACTCACTTCTATATTCCTGTTGTTAACAGCCATTTAAAAAAAAATTAAAGGAAAAAAGATGAAATTATTCTCTCTGCAAATGAACCAGCTAAGGATTTATTCTCTCTCAGTCAAGGTGGCAAGTATTTATTTATTTATTTATTATTTATTATTTATTTATTATCATGTTGCCTTTAAAATGTAGTTGGTCTCACTTTGAGTCTTAAAATCAGGGGTGCAAATCTAGTATTAACTTTTAGTTTTTCTTTTTTTTAAGGGGAAGATAGGGTCTCGTATAGCTCAGCACAACCTAGAACTCACTGAGGCTGGGCTTGAACTCCTGATCCTCTTGCCTCCACCTCCCAAGTTGCTGGGATTACAGGCATGTGCCACTAACACACTCAGTTTAGTGTAACTTTAGATAAATGTTTTGCATTCTTAGTCTCCTAATTTATGAAATAGCTAACACCAGCTCCTTAGATCAAACAATAATTTGCTGATCAAGTAAAGTTACAGATAGAAGCATCTTGCAAAGTTTAAATGATGTATAAGTATAAAATAAAACACTGTAGCTCTCTTGCAGAGTTATTTAAAGCATAGATTTAGTATATGGATGTGAGAAAACAGAGACTGTGATCAGTTGGTTCTATGCCAGTTCCTAAGTCTCTTTGTTAATCTAACACTTCTACATTCAGTAATGTGTAAGGAAACTGCAGAGCCAATTCAAATTAGGGAGATAAAGTTTGAGAGGCGCCTGTTGTATAAGGAACAGGATAATAAATGGCTGCATTCTCCTAGGACTCCCAGGCTCTATGTTCAAGGTCACAAAGATGCTGTTCTTTTCTTCTGTTGTTTAGCTATAGTATAAGGTCACTTAAGAAAAAGCATTCATGAAGCATTTTCCTAGGGAAAATAGCTTACAATAGACATTTTGTGTGAGCACTTCAGTCATATTTAGGTGGGGATGTATACAAATAAACTGGTCAATACTTGTCACCTTGTTCATTAGAAAACAATTTCACAGGTGCTGGGGAACCAGCTCAGCAGGTTAAGTGCTTGCCACACAAGTTCGAGGACCTAAGCTCAGATCTCCACAACTCACATAAAGCCAGACATGGTAGTGTGCATCTGTAATCCCAGCCCTCCAACAGTGAGATGAGAAGCAGAGACAGGAGAGTCTCTGAAGTTTGCAGGCCAGCTGGCTTGCTGTATGCAGTTGTGAACAATAAGAGACTCTATCTCAAGGTAGGCGGTGAGGACTGATACCCATGATTGTCCTCTGGCCTCTGCAGCTGCATCATGGTATGCATGTGCCCACAGCACACACAGAAACAAGCCCCCTGCCAAGATAAAAAAATATTAGGTTCATGGATCCCAAATGTTGTCTCTTTTAATTCTTTCCCTTGGATTGGTGGATCTAATGAGAAGGTAAAGGTTAGGGGAAACTGTTTTTTTCTCATTTCAGTTGAATTTAGAATTATACTCAATTGCAGCAACAAAACATTCAATTCATTTCTAAATTTTACTAATCATATTAGAAATGTTTAGGGTTGGGCCTGGAGAGATGGCTCAGTGGTTAAGAACACTGGTTGTTCTTGCAGAAGACCCGGGTTTGAATCCCAGCACCTACATGGCAACTAACAACTGTTCATAACTCCAGTCCCAGGGGATCTGACAGCTTCTTCTGACCTCCACGGGCATTGTATGACATGAGTGTACTTACCTACATGCAGGCAATACAGGAATACACATAAAATTAAAAAAAAACAAAACAGAAATGTTTAGGGTCAAGTACACTTTGACTATTCTAGAGTCTTAAATTTGTGTTTCCCTAGTAAGGCTCTAGCTTTTTAGTACATTAAAATCCTCTCTCCTACATCTTATCTTCTGGGGATGAATGGTATCCTACTGCTGAAGATGGGCTGTGACTGTCTTTGTTCAGTTGTGGAAATGCAAATGCAGAAATGAAGCCCGTGTGGTTTAATCGGCCACTGAGCAGCTCCCCCAGAATCTGAGGACATGTCTTAGGGATTCCTACCTTCCAATGTTTTCATCAGCTCTTAGAAGATAGTTTGGTTTGGAGTTCAGGAATTTGATATTAATGAAGATGGATGGGGCTGGAGAGGTGGCTCAGTGGTTAAGAGCACTAGCTGCTCTTGTAGAGGACCCAGGCCTGATTCCCAGCACCCACATAGCTGCTAACAACTGTCTGCAACGTAACTCTAGTTCCAGGGGAATTCAGTGTCCTCTTCTGACCTCCAAAGGCATTGCATGACATGGGTGCACTTACATACATGCAGACAATATGTTCATACACATAAAATAAAAAAATTATTAAAAAGTACATGTAAAATAAAAATAAAAACAAATTAAAAAAAAGGAAGATGGTGATGGCCATTTATCAGTTGTTTTCCTTTTGTTAGGTTCTGGGCCTGGACCCTCATGTAGGTTGCCTTTACAACCTTACTATTTATCTATTTTTCAGATGAAGGACCTAAGGAACTGAGAAATTAGTCAGCCTGCTCCAGATCTGCTAGCTTGTTGATTGATCCCTGTCCGTGGAACTCTAGTGTGCTTTCTTCCTTTTCCCATAGTGGCTCTGTGGAAGGCTTGGAGGGGAGTCCAGTTGGCCTACATGTTCAAGAGATCAGAAGAGGCATGTGCTACTCAAATGGTCCAGAAGGTCTCCACTGACTCTATACTTTGAGAGCTATCTTCATAGGGAAAGTAACTGTTTCATTCTTATACTTGCTTCTGTCTGTAGAAGATGCTGCCTTTGTTTGATTATCTGACTTACATCGTCATCTTAAATCTTTCTAGGAAAAGAATACAAGTTCTTTCTTTAATTCATCCCCCACTCCCAGGCAAATTGCCATCAAGTTGGTCAATTATAACTTCTCCAAGTTCAAGTCTAATTTTTAGAGGGAAAAACTCCTGACTAGGCACAATACTCTAGATACAAAATTCTGATTTCTTTTTTAAAAAATATTTTATTATTTTTATTTTATGTTTATGAGCGTTAAGCCTACATGTAGGTAGTTGTACCCGTGTCCTGCAATGCCTGTGGAGGTCAGAAGATAGTATCAGATCCCCTGGAATGGGAGTTACGGGTGGTTGCCATGTGGGTGCTGGGAATTGAACCCGGGTCTTCTGCAAGAGCACTCAGTGCTCTTAACCACTGAGCCATCTCTCCAGCCCCTGAGTTCAAGAGCTTGAAACTTAATACCTGTGTTCTGAGCATTTTTGTACACTCCAGGAGCCTGCTTGCATTTGAAGAGTACTCAGAACTTGAGCATGATTTCCCATTCAGTTCCTCCCACAGTTTTTCTGTTCGCTTTTGTTCCACTCTGCCATTCTGCACATGCTCATGTCTGACCTTGATTCTGTCCCCTTGGGTGCTTCAGGTTCCTGTGTCATTCCCAAGGACACTGGGTATGCTCCCTTCCCCTGACTTCCAGGGTACAGACAGCAGGGTGTATGTTTTCTGCAGAGATTTTAAAAATGCTTTAAAACCTAATGTTAGTCTATTTAGTCAGGATCCAGCAATTCCAACACTATCTTTTAGAGTTACTGCTCTCAAAAGCAATCTTCTGGTTTAAATTCTCAGCGGTTGCATCTTAATGATATCTATGTAAGTTTCCAATTAGCACATTTTAATGTGTGTCCCCTAATACACATTGTGATTAACATAGAACTTAAGCGTGACAACCTCCAGTTACACACTTGAGCCCTGCATATTATGCATGCTTGTTGTCAGTAAATTCACTGAAGTTTGCTATTATACAGATTGGCCATGAGTTTGTGCGTGCATGCGTGCGTGTGTGTGTGTGTGTGTGTGTGTGTGTGTGTGTGTGTATGTGTATGTGTGTGTGTGTGTGTGTGTGTGTGTTTTCTGGAATACTGTTTGCTGTGTGTTCAGATATTCAGTGTGAAGTAGGTAATAACAGCAGTAATGACCACAAACAAAGTTTGAATTGATTTAAATATGCCGTGCTGTGTCACCACCTGGGGCTTTTGTATTTAAAATGTAAAGCAGTAAGAGGTATGAGGCTTCCTAATTTTGTTTTCTAAGTGAACACTTTAAACTAGAACTGTTTCCCTGAATTTGAACACCATCTTTCAAATTGAAATTTAATTAAAAAAATTAAAACTAAATGATGAATGAAGAAAATAAAATGCCAAATGACTGGCACCATTTACTGGTTGTCTTCATTATAGCTTTGGAAGAAATTTAACTTTGCTTACATTTGCCTTATTATTATTTTTTGTGGGTTTCTACTGTGTTCCCCCCCGGTTCAGGGGTCTGTACTGCTGTCATGGCCTCCTAACTATAGCCAAATTTTCAAGTTCCCCTCTGCCTTCTCCTAGCACTATGCCAAACTCTTCTCTGCTTTGAGTGATGGTTCTATAGTCCAAGGCTGAGCACCCCAGCTTTCTGTTTAGAATCCCTCCCTGGTTCTTCATGGTTGCCAGCCCCCATGACCTTTGGAGGTCTGTGCTTCTATTCCTCTTCGGCCTGTCTCCTGCCAAGCAGGTCTCCCAGGCACACCTGGCTTTTCTGCTTTTGCCCTCCCTTGTCCTTTGCATCTTTCCGTCCTCCCTCTGCTTCCTTGTCCCTGCAGACACCTGGTCAGCTCCTATCCTTCAGGACATTCAGAGCCTGAGCCAGTCCCCCACCATCTGTCCTTTTCCTTTTTGCTTGAGTAAGTCTGTGTGTCTGTTTCCATGATGGCACTTATTGTGTGCTGTGTTGCAGCATTACCAGTATCTGTATTGTCTTAGTCCTTCCCAGTAGACACTGGGCTCCCACACCTAGCTCCGAGATGTGTGCAAGCTGGACTCTTTCCAGCTTGCTCTGTGCCTGGGTAGACCAACAACACGCTCTGTGCCTGGGTAGACCAACAACACAGATTCCAGCTGTCTGTGATACTGTATACACTAAGCTCTATGATCTGGCTCTGTTTTCTGCCTTAGGTAGAGAAGTGGATCCCAAACTGGGGGTGGTGGGGGGAGGGGGGAGTCTTAGGAATGCAAACCTGGGCACTGAGACCACTTGAATTAGAATCTCTGGCAGGTGAGACCTGGAAATCTACATTAAGCCTTAATGGAGTAGGTTTTTTGTTTTTTTGTTTTTCTTTGTCTTGGAAACTAAATGAAAATCATGGCTAATTAAGTCTGTTCTTTTCCTTGTGTCCATTAGCTTGCTGCTCTGTACAAGAAAGAGATCTTAGTTACTGTGTAGGGTTTCTTCTGTATAAGAACATAGTTTGTATAGTTAACAGAGAGCTCCTATTAGCATCACATTTAATGCTCAGTTGTTTTGGGAGTTAGAAAGTGAGTCAAATTTTTATCACCAGTTCAAAGATATGGGAGCTGGAACTCAGAGATTTAAAATAACTGACTTGGGGTCATGCTTTTAAAATATTTGTGTAATAGATCATCAAAGTCCCCAATTACTAGTATTTTAAAAATTCTGAAGGTATAGAATTTCTTCTCATGTTGTTTCATTAAAATTAGGTAAAATGTGGGGGCTGGCAAGATGGCTCAGTAGGTAAAAGCACTTGTCACTCAAACCATGCATTTGATCCTTGGAACCCAAATAAAGGCAGAAGGAGAGAACTACACTCACATTGTGGCACACCCACACCCACACGCAAAAATCACATAGGCACAACACTAATAAATAAAAAAGAAAAATATTAGATTTTAAAAAGAAAATAAGTGAAGTGACTATGTGATTTATGTAAAATTAACATATTCCAGTGATTTAGAATAGCAAAAAATATTACTTTGAATTTCAATCTCATCTTGACTGATCTAAATTTCAAATCAAACTTATATGGGATTCATTTTGACATGAATGATCATGCCTCAGAAAATGTATAATGAATTAGAAAAAGTGAAGTGCGTTAAGCAATTTGGGAAGTGCTGTTATTACTAATAAAATTAAAGAAGGTTAAGGAAGCACTGCTTTGAGAAGAATCATGGGTGATAGCTCCCCACCCCCTGCCCCCATGTTTTTGTTTTTCCACCTTTTTTTTCTGAGAAGAGCCTGGGAGGGTTTCCACAGAATTTTAGGCTCCTGGGATGTGATTAATTTTTCCTCTTTCTTTTCTTTCTTTCCTCCTTCCCTTAGGCACATTCCATCACTGGGTTAGGTTAGGATTCCTACCTAAATGCTCACTGAAAGTCTGTACCCGTATTCGATTCTGGTGCTGAGATTTTTGTTTGCTTTGTTTTGCCTTCTTTTTTAAGAACAGTACTTTTATTGATACTTTGAGAGTGTCATACAATGGACTTTGACTATATTCAGGGCCCCCTAACCCCATCTCCTCTCAGATCCACTCCTACTTCCCCATCTCTCCTCTCTCATGCCTCAGTTTTTTTTTTTTTTGTAATTTTTATTTTATTTTAATTCACCTTTATTTTTATTTATGCATATGAATGTTTTGCCTGCATATATGTAAGTGCACCTGTGTGTGCAGTGGTGGAATTCAGAAGAGGGTGTCAGATCTTCTGGAAATGGAGATATAGACCGTCCTGTGGGGGCTGGGAACTAACCTGGGTCTTCTGCAAGAGCAGCCAGTGATTGTAACTGTCGAGCCATCTCTCTAGCTCTGCCCCCTATTTTTAAAGACCCATTGAGTCTAATTTGTGTTTCCAAATACTCTTGGGTGTGGGTCCATCCCTGGGAGTGTGAGCAACTTACTGACCATCATAACCTTAAAGAGAACGGACTTTTCTCCTCCCAGGAGCTATCAAATGCCAGTAGTTTCTCTGCTAGGGCTGTGGTTTTATGCCCATCTTCATACTAGGATTTTGTTAGGCTTGGGCTTACACAGGTCTTATGCATGCTGTCACAAGTGTTGTGGGTTCATATGTGCAACTGCCTTGTTGTGTCCTGAGAACAGGTTCCTTGTATTTATCTACTACCTCTGGCTCTTACAGTATTTCTGCCCTCTCTTCCACAATGATCCCTGAGTCTTGGATGAAGAGGGTGTGATGTAAATGTCCCATTCAGGGCTGAGCACTCTGAAGTCTCTCATTCTCTGCACATTGACCCATTGTGGGTTTCTGTTAATTGCTGTCTACTGCAATAAGCTTCTTTGGTGAGAGTTGAGAGATGCACTAGTCTCTGAGTATTAGAATAAGTCATTAGTTGGTTTAATACGATGTCCATTTAGCAGAATAGTAGTAGTAGTTCTCTCCTACAGTCTGAGACCTGGCTAGTCCCAGGTTCTTGGTGCTGATCATAGTGCCAGGTGTGGTGCTGTTTTTAAGCACTGGGTTAATGACATGACATGCCACAAATGATGATATACCAGACTCAGTGCTGATACTAAATCTGTCCGTTCTCCACTTGAATGGCTCATCCTCCTGCCTTAGCTGTGGACATCCTTCTCTCAACTAGAACCCCTACTCCCTCTTCTTATTCACGTGTTTATCTATTTACTTTGTGTATATGCGCACACACGTGTGTACACATGTTTGTGCTTGCCATGGCACATGTGTGGAGGTCAGAAGACATCTTGGGGGAGTAGTTTCTCTTCCACCTTGTTGAGGCAGGGTTTCTCTTGTTTCTGCTGCTGCACTGCATACTCCTGGATAGCTGGCCTACTGAGCTTCTGGCTGGTTCTCCTGTTTCTGCCTCTCATCTTGTCATAGGAATGATGGGATTACAGGTGTGCAACACTACACACATGACTTTGTACTTGGGTTCTGGGGGCTCAAACTCGGGTTGCCAGTTTTGTGTGGCAAGCAGCCTTTACCCACTGAGCCATCTCCCCAGCCCCTCTCCCTCTTCTAACCCCAGGATGACTGTCTTTTGAGTAGGCCTTAATTCTTCCTTCCCTCCCCTCCCCTCCCTTTCCCCCTCCCCTTCCCTCCCCTCCCCTCCCTTCCCTTTCCCTCTCCTTTCTTCCCTCTCCCCTCTCTGCCCCTCCTTTTCTCTCTTTTTTTTCTTTTGACAGAGTGTCATGTAGCCCAGACTGACCTTATACTTTCTGTGTATCCAGGGATGACCTTAAACTTCTGATACACCTGCCTCCACCTCTTGAGTGCTGGGATTACAGGTGTGCATCACTACCCAACAGAATAGCCCTTAACTCTGAAACGTTCTGTTCACACTCTGTAGCCATAGGTCAGACTCTGCACTGGCACCAGAAGGATCCATTGTGAAGCAGAATTGATCGTTCCCTCCTTGGTGAGACTCTCGCAGCTTTCCAGTCCTGTGTGACAGAAGGTCAGGGTTCCCACTCCACCATCAAGACCTCCCAGCATCTGACCTGCCTTTTGTAGCTTCATTCTTCAGAGCTCTTGTCTCCATTTGAGAGCTTACCGTGATGCCTACTGATGATCCTGGCTTTTCTGTCCCTCCCTGCTGTCTCCTCTGCCCCAAATAACTCTTCTTGTGGCCGTTATGACAATGTACTAGGCACTTCCCCGGCTAACTCCTGCTCTTTAAGATATCCTTAAAAGATTTACCTCCTTTAGGAACTTTTCTCCTATACCCTCTTGTGTTAACTGGAATATAGCTTAGGTCTCTGTAAAGAGACTTAAGATGAAATTCTGTCTTATATGGCAGTTTAATCCTACAGATTTCTAGAGTGCAGGGTGACTCACTCCTAAGATTATTCGAGTGCCAGATTACTCTGCCATCTTTAGGGTGTCAGTGTGGCCCACTGGCTTGGTTGCAGCTGGCTTGGCACTCATCATCTGCATCTAGCCAGCAAGAACAAGGCAAGTTAGCATAGCCTGAGCTAGACACTGGACATACCACTCCAGTTCACATCCCACTAGTCAGAACATCATCATGTGCTCACAGATAACATCAGGGAAAGCTGTGTGATGTAGTCTCCAGCGCAGCACTGTCTAAACAGATACAATGTAAGTCATTATGTAGTCTCGAATTTTGGGCTGGGTGTAGTGGTACATGTCCTGCTGTCTCACTTTCTCTGGAGGCTGATGCAAGAGGATCACTTGAGCCCATGTGTTTGAGGTCAGCCAGGGCAACAGAGTGAGGCCTCATTTCAAACAAAGAGTAGACAAACCCTCTATAATGTAAAAGTTTATAATAACGGCATTAAAAAGTGATGTAACATTTCAACAGTATATTTAACCAATACCCTCTATAATGTAAAAGTTTATAATAACGGCATTAAAAAGTGATGTAACAAAAATGTCCAAAATAATAATATTTCGACATGTAGGACTGGCCATGTTCCAAGTGTTCAATAGTCCCAGAAGGCTAGTAGCCGCCATGCTGGACAGTGGAGCTGGTTGGCTGTGTACTCAGCTAAAGTGAAAGGATCTTACTACTAAAATGAAGGTGAGAATCAATACCAAGGGTAAGCCAGGAGTCACTGTCACCCCTCCTCTGAGCACCCTCTGCTCCTACCTGTCCCAGTTTAATCCTGCTTGCTGTTGCATGTGACCCCTTGTGCATATAATTATCTGTTGTGATCTGTCATTCCTATTAGGTTGAGCATCCAAAGGGCAAAAGGACTGAGCCATCTTGGATGAATATTTGCCATGTTTTAATTCTCTGGTGTTACATGAATGAAAGAAGTAATTGAATGGAGGTCTCATAAAGGGCCTCAACTGATTTCATTATTCTCAGGCAAATATGACCACCCCCTCCTCCTTATGCTAGAGTCATAATGCCGTTTTAAGCAAATTCAAGAGAATTTACTTATTAAGTTTGCCATTAACTTACATTTAGGGTTGTTTTGGGATGACATCCACATTCTTATATAATGGAAGGTCCTCTTGTTCCACAAATAGTGTTTTAGAAAATTAAATGAGCAGTGTCTAGAAAATCTATGTTTTCCCTGGAATTTTGAATTTTGCTTTTGTGGAGGGTGCCTGGGTACTGTGGAAGAACAGGGTGGGGTTGTTTGCATGGGGGCCTCACATTGAGAGTTCCTGTGAAGTGTGCTTGGGGGAAAATACACTTCCAGGAAATACTATCATAAATCTGTTGTGTCATAAAAGGATGATGTTTTATAGCGGGAACACAATATTACCAAAAGTCAACATGTGAGCGAAAGTTATCAGTGGTTCCTGGAATAAAATGAGACATGAACATAGCTTCTCATATTGGATGGAGGGCTAGATGTTCCCCAAACACATTCAACTGTAGAAGTCACAGGCTGTTCTCTCTCGTACCTGTTTTGCATCCCTCACAGTCAAATGGCTGCAGAAATAGCTTTCCTGGCCTGACTCCTGAGTTGTAATGGGCATTTTCTCTACAGAATGAGTGAGTATGAGTGAGGGGTAAGAGAAATGACGATTACCCAGGACTGTGCCTTTGATGCTTTCATCGCCTCTCATCCCTTCTCTTAGTCCCTCCTGAAAACAGAAGCTTCTCTTCTCCTTCCCACAAGTGGTTCTTGGAATGAACCTCAGTCCATCAAGTATAACCTTTGGGAGAATATCTATAAGCGGTAACAATCACCACTACTATTACCATGATAATGGCATTATAAGCACATGTGCCAGCATCTTGCAAAGGGCTCCATGCTTGCTACTCACAGATTCCTATAACTATCTTATGTAATAGACATTATTTTGATCCCTACATTACAGATGATGAAATAGAGGCTTATACTAAGTGACTTGCGATTCAGAAACTAAATCTTGGACTTTTAGCTATTACATGGTTCTCCATCTGAATATTACTTATGTGATATTGTGTGTGTGTGTGTGTATGTGTGTGTGTGTGTGTGTATTTGGTAGTGGCAGAGCTTGGAAAGCGATGGACAAGGGCCACTGAAGGCATGTGATCCACCTAGGAGCACATGATCTGTAAGAGTCAAAGAGGATGGGTTCTCCCTCATTTGTGGATCCTAGCGCCAAATCCTTATAATAGATGGAATCCCACTGAAATGGGCCAATAGCCCATGGAAAACAGATGATGCAGAGACCTGAAAGTTCAATGCCTTGCCACAATGGGAGGAAGATCACCCCACACCTATCACCCCCTTCAAGGCTCGGGGACTTTTGGGGAAGAGGTTAGTGGAAAGAATTTAAGAGCTGGAGGAAGGGGTGGAGTGTTAACTGGAAGTGTCCTCCAACCACTATGCTGGCAAGCTATAGTCACACCTCCATTCCATGCTCCTCAAGTTGATGGGGAGTCAGTTACTCCCCGCTCCTCCATCAGGTAAGCTTAGCTGCATGTGGGGGAGGGGCTAAGGATATATAAACCAAGAATGCCATGAGGCACCTCTCTCACCATTTTGTGTGGCTGTCAGGAAGACATAGGATGTATATTTGAGTGTGGACTTTCCAGTGCAGCTGTAAATGGGGGGGGGGCACTCTTTTGTAAAGAAACCCCCACACTATGCTCTGTTAGCAAGTCTAATAAACTTAATATTTTTCAAGAAAAAAAAGAATCAAAGAGGATTTGGGGGATAAAGATAACTTCCCTTCCTCCTTCCTCTTTTTCTCCCTCCTCCTCTCCTTCCCTCCCTCCCTTTCTTTTTTCCTTCCTCCTTTTGATTTTCTGAGTTTTCTCTCACTATATAGTCCAGGTTGCTGTTGAACTCAGAATCCTCTAGCCTCAGCCTCCTGAGTACTGGGATTACAGGTATGTACCAACACACCCTACAAGGTACAGCAAGATGCTAGAAATATCAGACTAACTATTAGGAGAGCTTTCATTGTGCCACACTTTAAGATTAGGAAGCTATAGCTATAAGGTAGAATTCAGCTCTCTTATTTCATTGAGCTCAGAAACATGAACACTGGAAATTGAAAGCTCAAAAATATGAAACTATTTGCTTAAAGGTGTACTTTTTATTTCCTCCCTCCCTCCTTTGCTCCCTCTCTCCCTTCCTCCCTTCTTTTCTTTTTTCAGTCTCCCTGTAGCCCCAGCTGGCCTGGAACTTGCTATATAGATCAAGCTGGCCTCAATCTCATAGAGATCCACTGGTCTCTGCCTCCCAAGTGCTGGGATTGAAAACGTTTGCTAGCATATGCCTAGCTGAGGGGGTGCTCTTAATGAGTAAAATGAAGTCAGCTGTGTACTTGCATGGGCTCTTTGGTTCCAAGTTGATTTTCTTTAGATACGCTGTTTCAGTGTTACCTTTTAAGACTTTGTGACCAGCCCTTGCTTGTTACTTCTGTTAAATGTTTTACTTGTTACTAACAGAAAAGTACCTGAAAAATATCAGAAGGGAATGTGTGCTTGCTTGAGGAATAGTAAGGCAGTGGAGAAGCTGAGAGGAAGCTGTTCCTTCAAGAAATAACCAAAAAGATAACTGACACATTGGTGACAGGGAGGAGACTGGGAGATGTGCCCCGGCCTCTCTGCTTGTGTGGGGAAGTGGGGACAGCCTGTGGGTTCGGGAATCCTCGCCTCACTCTGCTTTGGTCTGTACACAGGCCCTGTTTCTCACCTGAGTTGAGTGACCTTGTTCTGTGGCTCTGTAAGTGGAGAGAGGGAGAAGTGTGCATGTAATGCCACCTCAGGTATATGTAATAGGAAGAAATACGTTTTTTTGTTCTTTTAAAATATCTTTATGTGTATGTGACTGCATGATTTTATGTGTTCTATGAGTGTGTTGCTGCCTGTGGAAGCCGCAGGCTGTGAGCCATCTGATGTAATTGCTGGGAACTACATTTAGATCCTCTGCAAGAGCAGTAAATGCCCTTAACCACTGAGCTATCTCTCCATCCTGGAAGTATGTTCCTGAAATCCAGAATGGGATCCCTCATTTTGAGCAGCATGGCTAACCAGGATGGGAATGGGAGCATTCTGGATGAGGTGATGAGTTAAATGGCTCTTGTAGGCTGCTCTCCCAAGATGTGCAGGCTTGTTTTGGAACTGAAAATAATGTTTGTACAAGCATCAGGATCTGGCCTGTTCATGACCCTAGAGCCGTGTTGTAATGATACAACATTCCTGTACATATAGCCTTCTCATACATTTCCTAGAAGGCTTCTCTGTGGAAAGGTGTCACGAACATCAGTGATTGAGGGAACTAATAGTAGAAACATTACAGTTCAGAGAAGGCAAAATACTTTTGAAAGCTAAAGCCACCATTCATTTAAAAATGCTTAGGAGAGTGAAAATGAGAGCTTGAATTGGGTTAGATTCATAAGGGCTCCACACAGACCTGTTTACACACGTAGTGCCTTTAACAGTCTTATTAAACAGTTTGTGTTTTAGATTATGTCATTACTTAGATTGTATTATTGGGGGAAGCTGGTAGAGATGTCAGAGTTGTCCCCCAAGCTACCCTTATTGCTGTTGTTTTGTGAAATACTAACATGTAGAGCCTGGTGTGCACTAAACCTGTCCAGTGGGTTTTATGCCATATATATCTTCAAAAATGATCATTTTCAGTGATGACTTAATTTTAATCCATTAGTGTCCTCAGTGTGGGACTTTTAGAATATACCTAACACTTTTCTCATTGTGTAATCTGTGAAGTTCAGCTTTGTTTGACTTTGTGGTTCAGTTCCTACAAGGAAAAAGTCAGCTTCATTTCTTAATTGTAGTTGAACATTGAAATCTTGGTCTGCATCTAATGCCATAACCATCTGGAGCCCAGCTTCCCATTCTTCGCAGTCATTGCTGTTTTGTCTCTTGGCCTGTAGACCCGAGAACTTGCCCTCCTCATCATGGTTCCCTTTGACATCAAGTGCAGAATGAGTGCTTGTTAACGGTTTTGGAGCCAAGTTGGGGTTACAAGTTTTGAGGCTGCAAAGAGGTTTGAGGCCCCACGGTCTGTGCTCTCCTCTTCTGTGTTGTCTGAACTGTTCTGAAGTGACAAGGACAGGATATACATGGCGATATGATCTTTTCCCTCCAGCAGCTTATTACCCAGTTGAGATAACAGTGGTAGGAAGGAAGCAGAGTAGTTAGCCAAGTCAGAAATCTTACCTGAAAGTTTGGCGAGGAATTCAGAAATCCTCAAATCAAGAGAGAATGCTTACTGCTGGGGTCAGAGAGAGGGTCTGTGGAAGACAGAAAGTGGTCTGGGTTTTAGGATCTGCCCATGGTGGTGCAGGGGAAGTAAAGAGGGTGGCAGGGTGATTTAGGCAGGTGTTGGCAAGTATGGACATTTGGGATATAGGAGGAAATAGTATTATACAGCTAGGCAGGGTGGGGCCACAATAAGAAGATTGGAAGGCAAACGATTTTAGAGGCATGGTTAGCAATAAAGAGTCTTTGTGGGTTTATGAAGGATACAAAGAAAGTGGTTGAACTGGAAATTCAAAGGTAGCATCTGAAATCTCTCTCTCAGAAGATCATTTATAAGTATACAAGTACTTAGTGATAATATTTGTATACATCTGGAATCCACTAAAGTTTATGTCAGTCCCAATGAATCCCCTATGTCTAGAACTAGGCAATGATTATTATCCCCATTTTATAGGTGAGAAAACTAAGCTCTGAAGTGACTGGGTGACCCATTTGGGTCACCCTTCCTCACCTGTTGGTGTTTTTGGTGGTGCCTCAGGGTGTAAGAGGCATGCGTTCCATCGTAGGGGAGCTGTTTCCTGGGGGATAGCCCAGAGACTTTGCTTCATCACCCTTCCTGGTTTGTGGCCATTGCTGTTAGTAGCTCCATTTTACAGAGAAGGAACTTGAGGCTTAACAAGGTTAACTTGTTCATAGGCACATGTCCAGTTATAGGCAGAACCTGGATGCCCTCACCTAGTGTGTATGGCTTTCTTGAGTCTGTTCTTTTCACAACCCAACACTTAGATGAACTACAATTCCTCCACTTCCTGCTTTGCTCAGAATATGATGGAATGGATTTGGGGATGCAATGAATACAAAATTAAGACATTTTGGGATGAGTTTACAGAAACATGTGCCTTGGCTTAATGCTGTATTGTTTTTTATGGAGGTGAGTAAAATATTAAGAATGTCTAAAGAGTGAATATTAGGGATTTCAAAAATTAGAGAAAGCAAAGTCTCATGATTTTGGAGATCTATGGTTAAATTTTTTTGGATTGGGGGCCAGAGAGATGACTCAGCGGTTAAGAGCACTAGCTGGTCTTGCAGAGGACCCAGCTTCTGTTCCCAGCACCCATGTGGTGGCTAGCAACCATTTGTAACTCCAGTTCCTGGGGATCTGATGTCCTCTTATGTCCCCCTTAGGCATTGCATGCACATGGTGCACTTACATACATGAAGGCAAAACACTCATGCACATTAAAATAAAATAAAGTACATTTCTTCATAGTGATGACAGTCAGTTTTAGCATGGCATGCACGTGAGTAGACCTTGCTGACGCTTCTGCTCCCAGCCCTTCTTATATTTTGCACACAGCGATATGGGAGGACTTTGAAATACTGTACATAGTTAATCATGTTCTCTGTCCTCAGTTCATATAATGGGATATGTCTGTCTTCTTGAGCCCCTCTATTCTTCCCTTCAGTCTAGCTAACTTACATCTGTCCGTCAAGTTCAGCATCCTGTCCAGTCTCTTCTGGGCTCCTCTACTGCTCACGACCAGTTCCTGAACCAGGATTGACATTCCTGACTCATGCTTATTTGGTCTGGGTACTCTTGCCTAGCAGTTTCCAGGAAGATGTCCCAGGGGTGGCAGTGTATGTGTTTGGAGGATGCTGAATTGGCCACCCTAGGTATAATGGTCAACTTGCATAGCCAAGTTGTAAGCTGCAGAGTGCCTTTGCCATAGTTTTTACTACAAACAACAGAATCAAACTTTGATAATTACATATATCCCTGACTGTTTGAGAGGACCTTTGCTTATTGGTGCTAGCTATGTACCAGCCCTTGGCTATACTGGGGCAGAGACAGGGACAGGGTCAGGGACAAGAAAATCTCATGACTTCTGTAAGGGCTGTGGAATTCTACTTCCTGTCAAAGCTACACACAACGGGACATTTCCCAGAGGGAAGATCCAGGTGTTAACAGGGAAAAGGGAAAGATGCCAGGTAACCAGCAGATGTCTACTCTGGAGAAGAAAGGAAAGAGGCATGGCTGAGGCTTTGAAGGAGTTCTCTCACACAGAGAGACGGAGGAAGCACTTCTCTCTCTATGCCATAGGAGCCACTGAAGAATTTAGAAGGGGAAGGGGCTGGATGCCCAGAGCCGTGCTTTCTGTAGGACAATCTCTTAGTCATGCGATACAAGGACTAGGAGGGCTGGGACTGAAGGTGGGGAGACCACTGGGAGATTAATATCAGTGGGCAGTAAAAGAGGAACTGGAAATCTAGAATTTATCATGCATCATTAGTAGATGAAGGATTGGGACTCTCTGACCTTGGGGAATATGTGGACTCTTATCTCTGCTGTCCCTAGTGGGCTATTCCATAAAATGCTATCAGAATGAACTCATTTGGTCCAGGGTCAGGCTAATTGAGGTATCTTTTTCAGCTTGTGGCTTGCTTCTATCCTTTATGTGTCTGATAATTTTCTGGCCACCTCCTGATTTTGTTTTCTGAAGTGAGAAGTTGAGGTGTGTGAAAACCCCTGTGCATAGTAATCCCAGAGCACCCTCGCTTTGTCAGGCAGAAGATTTTGCCTCTTTAGGCTGTGTGTTCATTTGGTTCTTGGCGTGCTCTGAGGCAGGAATTAGTTAAAGTACATGGTTGTTTGAATACTGATGTCTAGTACTGTTGGGCCGGGAAATCCATCTCTGAATTATGAACAGAATCTGTACAGTGGCCTATTCACTTCAATGTTAATTGTTACCATTTGAATGGAGTTGGATAGCACGTAGAAAATAAGGAAGAAAACGCCTGCAACAAAGCTCTTTTCATGGATGGCTCTTACAATGTGCCTGATTCTACAGCTCTCGGACAAAAGTCTGTATTTTCTTTTAGCATTTTGTCATGCTTGTGGCTTGCACAACTAACGGTTTGGCCTGATCATGGTTCACAGGTCAACACATTTAACTCCTGGGAGGAGTCTTCTTAGAGTGGTAGCTTTCGATTTATTTTTAATTACTTTTAATGATTTTTGGTTTGATTAACATTGCATTTTTTATCTTGAGAGATTATTCCAGAATAGTATCTAATAAAGAGTTTCCTTGTGACATCTTGTTTTGCTTGTGTATGTTTGTCCAAGATAACTTTTGCTATCATCATCCAATTTTCAGTGACGCCCCCCGCTCTAGTTCTAAGGACTTGTGCATGCTAGATAAGCATGCTACCACAGAATCATATCCTTAAAGTTTCTTAAATTTTAAGACAGGGTTTTGCCATCAAGCCCAGGCTGGCCTTTAACTCATAATCCTCCTGTTTCAGCCTCTCGAGTGCTGGGATTACAGGCCGGTGCTGCAATCCCAACTTCAGTGGGGTTTATAAGAAAATAGTTAAGATTGATGTGTCTGGATATTAAAACTTTACAAATAAAGTTTCATTGTTCCTTTATTTGAGTATCTCATGGTGCTTTATACACATTCATTAACTCTCCAGAAAGCCTGTGTGTAGGCAGGGGAAAACATTTTCCCCCAAGGCAGTATTTGCACACTGAGAAACTAAGTCTGCAGACAAAGCTCACAACTCCCTGTCTATTCCTTATCCTTGACCATTAGAAGACCTGAATTCATTTTTCTTTGGAAAATAATCATGATTTCTCAGGAAAATAGCCCTTGCTATTTTAGTTCTACCTGGAGAACTAAACTGTGGGAGAGGAGGGTTGGGGGAGGTGGTCTCCTTTTCCTTGTGCTGTGGCTATATGTCTTATCTGCTGTAGTTAGAGAGCAGCTGTTTTGTCAGCATGGCAGTGTGTTTTTTTTTCTAAGAGCTGTGCCTTTGGCTGTTCCCATCTTGTTTTACAATGGATGCCTTTTGAAGTGCTAGAGGGGGCATAGCCCCTGTTTTCTTGCCTAGCCTGGGTGATAGGCACCACTTCTCCCCCTTCTTCACTTTAACCTCCAGGCAAGTGTGGCTTCTCTTTCTCTGTTCACCTCTTTCACCTTCCTCTAGAGTTCTGATCAAAGAGACTAGAGCCACAAGGGACTTAGTGGGCAGAAAAAAGCATGGACTGTGTCTTCACATTCGAGTGTCTCTCAGACTGATAGTATCCATAGGCCAGCTCCTGGTTTTCTTCCCCAACTCTGCACCACCCACCCACCCCCGTGTCTGCATGATGCTTCATGCTTGCCTCAGACTTCAAACTTGGAGAGACAGCTGTCTCCTTTTCTCTCAAACCTCTCTCCCCATATTTCAGGACATCTTATCAGCTCTGTTTGCAGGATATACTCAGAATCTGACCACCTCCCACTACCTCCTTGCTGTACATTCTCAGTTATTTTCCTCTTTTGCCTGGATCTCAGCAATGGCCTCCAGCAAGTTGCTTGCTTTTGCCCTTGACCTCCCTCAGTCTGCCTGCAGAGCAGTAGTCAGCACAAACCTGTTACTTTATCTATGTTCGATCATGTCCCTCCCCAGCTCAAAACCTTCAGATGGATCCTTATGCTCTCAAGGAAACCTAGGACCTCAGGGTGCCGCGAGTCCTTACCTGGTGAGGAAGTTCAAGGTCATAGACTGAGTGGGTGTTTGAGTAGACTCAACGTCTAGTGTCACATGCCACAGTGTTAATATAGGCAGGGAGGAACTCAGGAGGTGATAGGTTGGGGTTTGACAAAATTTGTAGAGCCTAGTTGGGAGACACATTGAGAACCAATCTTGGCCAAGCAAGG
>NW_008342399.1:970839-991396 GCF_000622305.1 Nannospalax galili | reverse complement strand
ATAACAAGATCCTTTCTGTGTTTCTGTTTATGTATGTCTATGTACATATGCAGGTGTGTATATATATGTATGTATGTATATGTATATGTATATGTATATGGTGACATAAACAATATTGTGGAAGGTATTGTATACCCAGTGAGCTGCTTGTCTTTTGATTTGAAAGGCACCAGAAGAGGAGGTATATTTTTCATCAGGGAGTAAAATGGTAGAAACAATGACTATGAGTACTGAGTGTTATACCTGGCAGCAGTTCTTAGGGTGGACTAGAGGTGGGAGGGGACATGCCCACGGCGATGACTTAACAGGTTCTTAGAATACAGCGGGAGGTGGTGGTGGCGTGTGCCATGCCAGATTGGCAATAAGAATGAAGAAGGGACAAAGGGCAAAGGAGCACAACATAACTACCACATGGTGAGTGAATTAGTGTGGGGAAGTTAGGAGAGGGGAGTCAGAAGTGAGCTAGGGTTCCGAGCCTGAGAGGCAGTAGTATCTTCAGGTATGCACTCTACCCCCACAAGTTAGTACCTTTAATAAAACTGGTGGCCTTAGTAAAAGAGGTTCAGTTTGGGTCTGATATATTAAGAAGCTCTTGATACAGTGATGTATGGGAAATAATCAAAGGGCAGTCCTCTTCTAGGAGAGAAACCATCAGGAGGTAGAGAAGTGTTGTTGAGGTGTTTAGTTCAAAAGCTTTGAGGAAAAGGCATCACCTAGTTGCCTGTAGTTTCAGAAGACAGGGTGTGAAACTAGGGAAAAAAGATTCTGCCTTAAAATAAGGAACAAATGAAATATTAGCATGGGCATACTTGCCTACAGTAGTTGGTTTGATCTTCTGCGCAGCCTTGTGGAATAGATACCTTGACACCATTTTCTAAATATGTTCTTTTTATTTTTATTTGAGTATATCACCTGCAT
Source organism: Nannospalax galili (assembly GCF_000622305.1). Taxonomy (NCBI): domain Eukaryota; kingdom Metazoa; phylum Chordata; class Mammalia; order Rodentia; family Spalacidae; genus Nannospalax; species Nannospalax galili. The sequence goes on along the minus strand of NW_008342399.1, from coordinate 990,478 downwards.
GTATGTAAGTGCATCCGTGTTGTGCAATGCCCTCAGAGGTCAGAAGAGGGTGTCAAATTCCCCGGAACTGGGGTTATAGACGATTGTTAACCACCATGTGTTGGAGCAGCCAGTGCTCTTAACCACTGAGTCATCTTTTAAACTCTTCTGGATAATTTTTGAGATCCAAAGTCCAATGTATAATACTTTTTCACTTTTTCTTCTTTGCTATTTAACCTACTCAATGCAGATTTAAGTATTGTGCCTTTTCTTTTCAGAAGTCTCTTTTGGATCTTTGTCAACTTGGCCTGATATTTCTGGATGATATCTTATTTTTTTCTGCTTTAAAAAATGTTTCAGTTCAGCCGGGCGTGGTGGTGCACGCCTGTAGTCCCAGCACTTGGGAGGCAGAGGCAGGCAGATCTCTGTGAGTTCAAGGCCAGCCTGGTCTATATCCTGAGTTCCAGGACAGCTGGGGCTACAGGGAGACCCTGCTTCAAAAAGACAAAAAAAATTTAAAACAGCTTTAGTTTAAAATTTTTTTTCTATAAATATACTGAATTTATAGGTAGTTGATCTATTATTTGATGTTCTGAAAGTCTGATTTTACTATTTATGCTGTCTCTTGGTGATAGTGAGTTTTGTTGAGTGTTTTATAATTTGAATTACAAACCTAAGTCCAGTGGAACTCTTGTAATTCTGAGTTAGCCTCAAACACACTTGTAGTGCAGGACCATTTTGCATATTAAATTTTCAGCTAAAGCATCCAGGAGATACTCTTTTCATCAAAGACAAAACTCAGGCTGGGAAGGTGGTTTGTGCCTTTTCCTTTTGCTAATGGCCATAGGTTTTCATTATTACTATTGTTGTTATTATTATAGTTAACTTGACTAAAGTGAAACTCTTTGGAGTCCTGCCCTCTGTAGGACTTTCTTATTCTCTGTCACACAGAGGTCATAATCTTGTCTCCTTCCTTAGTGGCTATTAGGAGTGGATCTTCTGGGCTTCTGAGACCAACATAACTCTTCAGGGAAGATTCTTAGTACCCACTCCAGTTTTCATGACTATTTATGGCTTTTGGAGAGCTCCCTTATATTCTTAGAAGAGTTCAGCCAGGCATTTAAAGTAATGCTTGAACACAGTTTAGCTAATCTGACAGTAGGGCCCTGAAGTTATTTAGTCCATAACAGCAAAAAGAAGGCCGTAAAAGCTCTAATGAACGCGTCCTCCTGCCGTATCTTTGTGGATAATATCCCGTTTCTTTGGTTTGTGTTTTCAGTTATTTTTCTGGCATCCTTATCAATGTCCCTCCTGAGTTCTTGGCTTTAATGTTCTTTTAAAAAGTTTACTTTTATTTTATGTGTCTGAGTGCTTCGTCTGTATGTATGTAAGTGCACCCATTCATGCAAACCTGTGGAGGCCTAAAGAGGGTGATGATTCCCCTGGAACTGGAGTTACAGATGGTTGTTAGTTGCCATGTGGGTGCTGGGAATGAAACCCGGGTCCTCTGGAAGAACAGACAGTGCTCTTAACTGTGGAGCCATCTCTCCAGTCCCCTCTTTAATGCTCTTTAAGTCATGGCCTTAGCTATTTGTGGACTTCTTCCAGTAGACCTTGACTTCCTGGGGGCAGGAGTCTTGGCTCCCTCACCCTAGCATTTCCAGTGCTGAACACAGGGAGGAGGGAGGATCATCTGAATGTACCAGAGAAGAAGGGGGTGGTGCATGCACAAAGCCTCCCAATTGCCAGAAGCAAATGAAACCCACATTGGGGGAAGAGATAGCTGGTGCCTTCAGGTATAGATGTAGAGGTAAAAGGAGAGACCTCCAAAGGCCTACTCTTTGACCAATTGATGATAAATGTTGATTTTACAGCAGGAAATACCATCTTTTGTTCAAAATGTGGCAGCATCATACAAATGGAGAAAAATGGGATTGCTCTGGGTTTTTGTTTTGAGTTTAAAGTAACATAGTTAAAAAGGTAAAAATGAGTGATTTGAATACAACATGTCATGAGTTCCCAGCAGAGAAGTGGACCATGGATGTAGTCTGGAATCAGTGCTATTGCTTGTCAATCAATAAATCACTCACTCTGAGTTTTACTAGGCACATTCCACACCTTGGGGAATGTATAGTGCCCGAGTTTTAGTGAATTCTACATGAGCTGTCATCTAAAATGAGATTTTTCCTGCAGACGTGTGATCTAAATTTGTAGGATGCATAAGTAGACAAGTTTGTGATGTATACAGATATGTGAGTTGCCCCTGCACCACATGCACAGACTACATACATTGTGCATGCACAGGAAATTGCATGTTTTCTGTAATTTGGTCAAGAGGCTTGATTGCCCTGAACTGTACCCTAAACTGTGTGTCTTGCTTTCTTTGTGTTCCCACTTTTTGGTCATGGTATACTGATAGGGAAAAAAAATCAAAACTTTATGCTCACTAGATCCATATGATATTAACCTTGATCACATCACTCACATAGTTAGCCATCATTTTGTAAAGAGTAGGAATTTAAGTAAATAGGAGACCAGATAGGTAGAAGTTTCTTTGTTTGTGTGTGCATATGGGTATATGTTCTGGGATGGGATGAGATGAATCAAAATTAACAGGACTCTACTAATGCATTGAGAAGTACTGATGAAGCATCAGCTGTATATCTGCTGTGCACACATATGCCTTTCCTGTTAATTTTGGAGGTTATGTTTTCCAGAATAGGGAGAGAGTTAGTTCAGCTCATGACATAGAGGTCTGCCTTGATCTGACATTTATTCCCTTAGGCTCTGCAGAACAGAGCATTTAGTTCCTGTTCCTTCTTTGTCCTTCTGTTTATCCTTTCATCTCCTCCCTCCTGTATTGGGGACCAAATCCAGACCCTCTGTATACCAAGCTCAGTGCTGCATTAGAAAACACATTGGCATTTGAGAGTCATTGAAAACATGACCGGAGAAGGGTGCATTTGGCTTTCTTGGGGACTTATTACTGAGTTAATGCCGTGAAGAGGGAAAAGGACCAAGTTGTACCTGCCTCACTACAGGCATTACATGTTTTGGAGTGTATCCAATGTTAAGAGTCATCCACTTGTCCACATGAAGACTGCCTGGAAAGACAAAGCCTTTTTCTTTGGTTTCTCTTGGTGTGTAATACCAACGAAGAATTTAATGTCATACAATAAAACCATTCATCTCAATGGAATTCGTGCTGGTTACATATTGTAATTTTTTTCCACGGTATTTTAAAGTATCATCATAAGATTAATATTGCTTTTTATATTTTACTTAAAATGAGTTAGCTATGTAGGTGAAATACTTAAAATTTTATCTAATACAGCATTTAAAATATTGTTATTGATTTGAGATTTCATACAGTGTGTTTTGATCATTTCTCCACCCCCACCTTACTACCTCCCTTTACCTCCTCTATTATTATTTGCCTTTTTAAAAAAGCCCGTCGAGCTGATCTGTGTTTCCAAAAATGCTGTTGGATGTGGGTCTCTCCCTTAGAGTCTGATCAGCCTACCAGGTGACACATAGTAGCTCATTTTTGAAAAGACTAAATTATATACTACTTTCCTAGGGGATTATACCAATGATGTTATTATGTAGTTAATTGTTGTTAGTTTCCTGGAATGTTGGAAGTAGCCTGAGATTATTGCTAACTGTACATGTGTTTGGACTTGTCTGTGGACTTTTCAAGGGCAGGGCTTTGTATATTATATGTTCGCAATATTCAGGATTATCTTTCACTGCTATGGATCAATGCCATGGCCTGTGCGTGCTCAGCAAGCACTCTACCACTGAGCTATATACCCAGCCCTTCAGGTTGATTTTTTTAAAAAAATGATTAATTTGTTAGCTGATTTGTTTTTTTGTAACTCATTGAAGTTTTATAAGACTATTTAATGGAAAAAGGGAAACTTTTCTGTTTTAATCTTAAATTCCAAAAATTACCCTTAGTGTATCCTTAGTGTGTCCATGTTTCTATGGGTTCTAGGGGCCTGTGGTCAGAAGTGGGAGTCAGTCATAATGTCTGCTTCTCCTGCTCACTGTGTCTGCATCTTGGCGAGTGGTACCATATCCTGGGGATCTGGGCGTCACCTTAGATTCTTCCAGGACCTCTTCCCTACTCCAGCCAACTTGGCACCAAGACTGTCCATTTTCTCTCTTAATGTCTCTAGATTACCCTCTGCCATTGCTTTCATTCAGCACTCAGGACATTCATCTAGGGGACAACAGTGTCTCTCGCTGAGGGACAGCAGTGTCTCACGCTGAGGGACGGCAGTGTCTCTCGCTGAGGGACGGCGGTGTCTCATGCTGAGGGATGGCAGTGTCTCTTCCCTGGTTGTCCTGAGTTTGGGCTTTCTTCCCTTTCAGTCCATCTCACATTGGCCACCACGTGATCTCTTTAAAGTACAACTTCCATCACCCGCCACTTTTTCCACCTTCAGAAGCTCCTCAATGGCTCGATATTCATGCTTTTTAGCATGACATCATTAGAGGTTGGGGAAAGCCTTGTCTCCTACTTGTCTTACACATATATTTCTTCTGTGCTATGGAGGTCTTTGTAGCTCCATGAATAGCTCTCTATGCTTCCAAGTCTATTTTGTGTTCCTTTCTTCTGCCTGAAGTATCTCCACTTTCATGATCTTCTTGGCTAATCTATTTCAGTGATTTCCCACAAGATTCCCTGTCAGCACGTGGGGGTGGGACACCTGAAGTCCTTCAAGCCAGGGAGTTAAGGCCAATAGCAACTCTTGTCTTCCTCCTTCCCTCACTTCACCAATTCAGTTTGAGAACTGCGAAAGCTCCCTACCCTCATTTTCCAAGCCTTTCTGGGTAGGAATGGTCCTATCTAAAATCCATAGCATTCTTTAAAAGCCAGCCTAGGCTGCGTGTTCTTGGGAGGCCATGCCTGTTATCTCCAGTGCTGACTGACTTGTGCACGTCTGCATCTATGTTCTTACTGCCTTCACATGCTTACTGATGCTTCAGTTTTTTTCCCCTCTCACCAGACTGACATTTCCTCATTCAGAAACGAGTCATACTTCTAAATGTTAAAACTTTGTTCTAGAATTTCTCAGTATTTAGTATATAATAGGCACTCAGCAAAAATTTGTAGAGCAAGTGAATGTTTATATTATCCTTGGTGTTTGCCTATTCCTTTACGTCATTATTTACCTATTTCACATGTGCATATCCATCCTTCCAAATTCCTTGAAAGGTCCTTAAAGGGAGGGACTTTCTGTGACTGCTTTGCTTATTATCTAGTACAAGTCATGGCCAGTAATGGATAACTAAACATTCAGAAACGAGTCATACTTCTAAATGTTAAAACTTTGTTCTAGAATTTCTCCAAGTTTCATACTTTGGTCCATTTGTTTTAGGATCCAGAAGTGAGTATAGTTATTAGCAGTTCCAGTTGAAGAATTTCTCAATTTTGGGGGGTGAAGGGGATCCCTATAAAGATGATATGAGGTCTGAGTGGGGATAGAAAAGCAGAAAGGAAGCTGGTCACACACAGCCACACTTGCTGCTGGAAATATAGATGGGAGGCTTGGGAAGGTGGGAATATCTTCCCTGAGTTTTCAGCCCTGTTAGCTTCTAGGGCCCATGTCTGTCTGGAAGCTTATCCAGGTAGCAGGAGGATGTCCCATGTGTCTGTCTCTGGACTCTTTTCTCTGCCTCAAAGGTCTCTTCTCTCCAGTCTTTTCAGCAGGCTTTGGGTCAGTGTTGTGGAAATACCACTTTAGGGAAGTTCTTGCCCCACTTGAAGCTCTTCTATGGCTTCCTGCTGCCTCTTTAGTGGGTTTCAGCCAGATGAATGTAATTGTTCTCTTCAACCTCAAAGTCTTAAGGGATTCCACAGAGGAAAACCAGTTTTCATGACTTGATAGTTACTTTGATTTTGCCCATAAATAGCATTTCTTACTTAGTTTATGCATATTTCTACCTGGGGTGGACTTGAATGTCTTTTGATATTTCAAAAATTCACATTCATTCTTAAGGGATAAAGCCTTACTGCCACACAAAATGATTATAAGAACATCACATGCAATGATAGAAATTCTAAAAAATATTTTAAGTAATGTCAATAGCACAAAGAAATGCAAGAGGAAAAAGTGCCACCCATCTTAGCTATCACAAAAGGGAGAAAACTGACTAGCATGCATAAGGTCCAGTGAGATTAGAATAATTGGAATTTTTATTGAGAAAATTATGTCTTCCCATGCAGTTATAAGAAGCAACAGGAGGTACTCTGTATACTCTACACAATTTTTCTAGGTTAACTTCTTACAAAACTATATTATTAATATCTCAACCAGTATAGACATTGATACATTTTATCTACCTTGTTCAAGGTTTCCCATTTTACTTTGATGCATCATCATGCATCCTTTTGAATTTTTGTGTCATTTTGTCACTTGTGTAAGTTCATATGGCCACCACAAAGCCAAGACGCGGAATGATTAAAATGGTTAAAACCTCAACCATGATTTTCCCTTTTTTAATCACAATTACCTTCTTTCCTCTTCATTCCTACTGCTGTTTTTTTTTTTTAACTACTAGTAACTGCCGATCTGTCCTCATTTGAACCTTTTCTTTTTCATTTACAAAATGTTATATATGGAATTACACAGTCTGCCACCTTTTGGAGTTGGCTTTTATCCCTCAGCATAACTTCCTGAAGTTTTATCTATGTTGTTGTGTGTGTGTCACTACTTTTTTCCTTTTTATCGATGAATAGCCTGTGGTTAGTTGTTCCCCTGCATCTGTGGGGCATTGGTAACAGAACCTCCCATGGATATTCAAATCGGGGAAAGTTCAAGTCCTTTTAGAGATGGCATTGTACTAGCATATAACCTATGCATGTCCTTCCATATACTGTAACTCATCCCTGGATTACTTATAACGCCTAAAAAAATGTAAGTGCCATGTAAATAATACTGCATTATTTGGGGAATAATGATGAGAAAAAATGATCTGTGTAAATTTAATTCTGATTACAACCATTGTAGGCTGAACTGCATATTCAGTTTGTGGTTGATAGGACTCGTGGGTGCAGAACCCACCAAATGAGGAGGCCTGCTATGCATTACTATGCTGTATATGTATGTTCCAGAGTTTACTACAAACCTGTTGAAGGACTTCTGGGAGCTTCTAGTTTGAGGCTGCTATGAATGAATGTGTGTAGGTTCCAGTGTGAATATGGAGTTTTATTTCTCCAGAGGGACAAGTCGTTAGTGTCAATAGTGTCAATGCAATGTCGTAGTTGGCTTCAGTTAATCAGCTTGCCACATCTGGGTAGAGGAAACCTCAACTGGGGAATTTCCTTTATCAGATTAGCCTTTGGGCATGGCTATGAGGTATTTTTATTGATTGTTGAGTGATGTGGGCCAGCCCACTGTGGGTGGTGCCACCCATGGGCAGGTGGTCCTGGGTTGTATTTGAAAGCAGGCTGAGCACAGGCCAGAAGAACAAGCCAGTAAGCAGTATTCTTCTGTGGTCTGTGCTTCAGTTCCTGCCTCTAGCTTCCTGCCCTGAGTTCCTGACTGACTTCCCTCAAAGATGGACTGTGCTTTGGAAGTGTAAGATGTGACAAACCCTTCTCAGATTAGTTTTGGTCAGTGGTTTAGTACAACAATAGAAAGCTAACTAAGATGTGCAGTTTCTGGTGGTACTTATGTGCTTAGTTTTTAAGACTCCCCTCAATGTTTCCCATAGTGCCTGTATCCTTTCCTATCCAGCCAGCAAGGTGGGAGCAGTCTGGTTCTCCCATCCTCTCCAGGGCATGGTGATGTGCTCTTTGTTTCAGCCATTTTGAACAGCAGGGGCTAATCTCACTGTGGTTTGAGTTTGCATGCCCCTAATGGCTAATGATGCTGAACATCTTGCTATGCATCTGTGCACCAGCTATGTACTCTTCCATAGTAAAATGTTTATTCCTGTCTTTTTTGCATTTTCCAACTAATTGTTCAGAAGTTCATTGTCAGGTATGTGATCGGCACATATTTTGTCCTAACCTATATTATGTCCATTCATTCTCTTTACATGCGCTTTTGCAAAGCAAGAAATTGTTATTCAACATAATTAGAATGTGAATCCTATCTTTTTTTTTCCAGTTCTAATGGTCCCTTGAGAATTTGATATAAATGCCAAACTCTTGTCAGAAAAGTACATATGTACATAAAATTTTGCATCTAATTTCAGAGCTCTAGAAAGTCCATCCATAGACCATCCATTATGAATTCATGGCTTAATCAATGTATTAATTTCTAGAAATTCTACATTAGATTCCAGGAAGAGTTACCTTCCCTTTCATCAAAGTGAAAAAAGGAAAAGTGCATGTAAAGAGAATGAATGGACATAATATAGGTTAGGACAAAGTGAGTTGAGTTGAACAAGCTTCCTAGCAGGGGTAATCGAGGATCTAACACAAGTGCCCTTTCTTAGTAATGCATTCTTTGTCCTCTCTGGGAGGCATTCAAGTGGCTACTTCAATTTTTGCAGATTGAACAGCCACAGTGTATAGAACAGTCTTTCTTGTATTGAATCCAGACTTTTAGGCATCAGCAAATGAATGAACCTTGGGACTTTCCTACCTGCCAGCTCAGTTTTAATAACAGGACTCCATGCAATTCGCTCCTTTTCAGACTTTAAGAAAATGAATTACAAGTAAGAAAACAGAAATGATACACTGGTGACAAGTCCTGTGATGATTTGATCATTAGCTCTACCCAAGCACAGAACTGTCAGCATCAGGGCCTTCACTGAATTTGATAATATAGTCTATCTGTCACGAGGCAGAAATCAGAGGCGAGCACAGAAAGGGAAACCCAGGGTGTACGTTGTTGAATTTGGATGCAAAGATAGCATGTAATTAAGGAGTGTTATTGTTAGGTTCAAAGAACCCTTCCCACTTAAGTCCCTTCTCTCATTTATTATTATTTATTCATTTATTTACTTACTTATTTGTGTGTGTGCAGACATGCATATGCACGTGGAGGCCAATGGTGGATGACATCAAAATATTTCTCTCTTTTGTTTTCCTCCTTATTTTTAGAGATAGGGTCTCTCACTGAACTGGGAGTTGATTGATTCAGTCATATTAATTGGCACCACAGAGATCTTCCTGTCTCTACCCCTTACCCCTCAGCACAGGTATTATAATAGGCACACCACTGTTCTGGCCTTTTTTTTTTTTTCCTGAGACAAGGTCTCCCTGTAGCCCCAGCTGGCCTGGAACTTGCTACATAGACTAGGCTGACCTCAATCTTATAGGCTCCTTGTGCCTCTGTCTGTGCTTGGATTAAAGGTGTGCGTCACTGTGCCTGGCTGCCCCTGACTTTTTTAATGTGGGTGCTGGGAATCTGAACTCAGATTCTCATGCTTGTGTGGTAAGCACTTTACTGAGTCATCTCCTCAGCCCTCAAAGTCTCTTCTCTTTTGTCATGGACATAATCAGTACATAGGAGGTAATTACTGTTCCCTCTGGCTTAAGCCTCTTGAACTCTTAAATCTATATCAATCCTGTCTTCATGTTGAAACCCATTCCATTTAAGGATCTCCCTTGTCTCTTCTTGACTATCTTGGACCATCACCTTCTGCAGCTCACTGGTCCCACTTCTGACATCCTCCTACTTCATCTGGACCAGGTTCTGAGCACCTTGACAGGAGTAGTGTCTTCTTAGGTTTTAGTGTCCCTCCCAAGACATCCTACAGAGGGCTTTGCACATAGTGCACAATAGTGAGTTGACGTTGAATGCTGAAGAGGAACCTTGGAGATTTATTGCTAAGGAGGGAATTAAAACTTTGATAGGCTGTATCTTGCCCAGCATGCTTGGGTGATAATTGAGCTTTGTGTTGACAATGAACAGTACTCTGAAGAGACTCACAGCATCAGTAAAAGTTCAGTAGATTTGGAAAAGCTTTTTAAGGGCTTAATCACTTTGTCTATGTGCAAATATATCCTCAGAAATACAAATGACTGTGACAGGCTTGGCGGAACATTCTGTTAACAGCCAACTCATGCTCCTCTTTGTACTTTATAAACATCCTCTAATTTAGGCAGCACTCTTTCAGACTGACTGGCTCTCCTTCTCCTCCCCACCCCACCACCCCCATTAGTTTGCATTAATGAGATCCTATTGAATAGTTACTGTGTTGTTTTCTTCTAATCTTCAGGCATCTCCCACTGAGTTTACCAAATAATTTAACTTTTCACTTAACGGTGCTGACACTTCCATAACTCAGGTAGATCATTCTAGTCTGATACAGGTCTACATAGACAGCACTGTCTGTTCAATAGGTTCATGTTTATTTGTTTGTTTATTTATTTGTTTTTGAGACAGGATCTCCCTGTAGCTCAAGCTGGCCTGGAACTGTCTATGTAGACCAGGCTGGCCTTGGACTCACAGAGATCCACCTTCTGCCTCCCAAGTGTGTGCCACCACCCTGGCTTAGGCTCCCTTTAAATGCTCTCTCCTTTACCTATTTCCATTGCACTAGCATCACAGGCTTCCTCTGAGACTTGTCCTCACCTCCCAGGGTGTAACTGCTCTTCCCTTCTCCATTTAGTGTCACGGTTGTGTTGGGTACCAACTCTGCCATTTGCTATTTGACCTTATGCAAACTGATATTTTTAACTGTGCTAACTCAGACAATAATCAAAGCGTGAATTCTGTGTGTGTTTGTGTGTAACTGAGGGAGTATGCATTTTTCTGCCAAAATTGATTATACACTATAAAATCTAAGTTGTCATATTTAATTTTCAAAACATTATTATGAAAATCATTTTATTAAACAGAGTAGCACTCCCATTTTCCCATGGAAGGAGAGGTGCGTTTATTTCTTTTGTGTTAAATTTTTTTGTATTCGAAGACCCGGTCTTGTCATGATTTTTCTGTTACTTGTTAATGGGTCTCCACCATATTCTTATTGATCAATAGCTATCTAACACTTCAACAGTTCTGTAATGATTCTTTTTCTCAACTTTATTTAAAAATATGCCTTCAAAACCTTTTGAAATAAAAAAAAATTGATTTATATTTTATTTACACTATTTGGAAATCACAGACTAAAGCATGTAAATAAACTATAAAAAATCTGGTTTTCTGCAGAGACATAATAGCTTGAGTGGAGGGAATGGGAAGAGGAGGCGGGGAGGGTGTTGGATATTTTCATGTTTAAGCTTTTACTTCCCATATATTCTTCTCCAGTGTGCTATGAAGATAATCTGAGGGTTTTTTTTTTTTTTTTGGTCTTTTTTAGACAGGGCTTTCCTGTAGCCACAAATGGCCTGGAACCCACTATGTAGAGCGGGTTGACCTCGATCTCACAGAGATCTGCCTGCTTCTGCCTCCCGAGTGCTGGGTGAGAACATGTAGTGTATTATTTGGTAGTATAGTTATTAATGTTTAAAATGATAATTATTCTTTGACCCTCATCTGCTACAGGTTTTATAAAAAGCATGGAAGAACCAGGCATGGTGGTGCACACATTTAATGTCAGCACTTGGGAGGCAGAGACAGGTGGATCTCTAAGTTCCAGGCCAGCCTGGTCTACATAGCAAGTTCTAGGCCAGCTGAGGATACAGGGGAACCTTGTCTCAAAAGACTGAAAAAGAAAAGAAGAAGGCATGTGAGACATTGATTATTAGTATGTTGAAGACAAAATTAAAATCATGAATTTATATCCATTCCATTTTAGAGTATTTAATTTAGAAGTACAAATGCTAGAAACCTAGAATTTCATAAGGTCCAGAACTGATTATTATTTTTTCTGTAACTTGAATATTCTGTTTACATTCCTCTATAATTATAGAGATTTAGCTAACTTAAAATGTTCTAATATTTTCCTTTAGTGTTAACTGGTAATCAAAGCTTTTATGATATTATATAGCCTTTATAATATAAGCATATCTTGGAATTTTATTTGTAAGATTTGTTTCCCTTTTTGGAGATTAAAAAAAAATGTGGCTGAGTACTAGGGCCCACACCATTCTCTGGTATCTGCTGGCAAGATTTTAGAAATATTTTGTCATTTATTTTCCCAGGAAACATTTTTAGAAAATGTAAAGTGAAACATTTAGAAGTTCCAGGAGGAAGAGTGGGGAACAGTGAAGGCTAGAGCATGATATTTGTACAGCGAGAAACTGAAGGATGTGGGTAGTCATAACTGCCTGGCAAATACAAACTTGTTGGATTATTAAACTTAGTGTAGAAGGAGACAGCATAGTTTAGCCATACACCTCTGCAGGAAGCATAGAACTTAGTCCCCCTTCCTGTGAAAGAGGAATTCAGTTGGGGAAAATTCAAAGCGAAATAAAAAAATTATTATCCAGTTTTTTGTTTAGCAGTTGTACTGGGTAGATCATATTTTGCTCCAAATTACTTTCTTTACAACTCATCTAGAAAATTCCAATAAACTCTAGCATAGTTTATGTGTAGCAGTGAAGTGTCTTCTGCAGGCACGAAACACTTTAAAACCAATTTCATCCCCAGTCACTCAGCTGCCATCTAAGACTCAGCTACCTCCCCTTCGTGCCCCCTCACTGCCCCATGCTCCGTCCCCAGTTTGCCACCTTTTCCCACAACCACCTTCAGCAGGCCGTTTCCACCCAGGAAAAGGAATCATATGTCTGCTATCCAAAATCTCCACTCTGTGGACACCTTCACTGATGCAAGTAAGGGTAATGACCTGCTTCCTGCTGACACCGAAGAATAGAGCCATATAAGAATTCAACAGAGAAACAGTAGGCCTTTGCTATTGTCCAAGAGATCCCTGATGATTATGATTAAAAGAAACTACTAAAGGTCTTTAAGAAGAGATTTGCCTGCAATGGTACTGCAGTTGAGCATCCAGAATATGGAGAATTAATTCAGCTACAGGGTGACCAGTCCAAGAATGCCTGCCAGTTCTGATAGAGCCTGTACTGACTAAGGACCATCAGCTCATAGGATTTAAGTGCTTGTGGCTCCCTGAAGCTTGAGGATTTCATTGTAAGGAGTAGAATTTCCCTTCTGTCCCTTGTTATAAGTTTAAAAGCCTCCCTATCTGGTATAATGTAACAATTTGGGGTCTGCTTCTAACCTGGACTAGTATAACTCCTTCATGTAATAAACTGAAAGGACTAAACACAAATCCCCAGTTTCAGGCTTGGGGAGATGATTCGATGGGTAAAGTTCTTGCCATCCAAGCATGAAAGCATGAGTTTGAATCCCTAGAACCCACATAATTCCAGAGCTCCTATGGGGAGATGGGACTCAGAGATAGGAGAGTCTCCAGAAGCTCACTGGTCATCTGGCCTGGCTTATGCAGTGAAAACAAACAGGGCTGGAGAGATGGTTCAGTGGTTAAGAACACTGGTTGCTCTTGCAGAGGACCCAGGTTCAATTCTCAGCACCTACATGGTGGCTAACGACCATCCATAACTCCAGTTCCAGGGAAATCTGATGCCCTTTTCTGACCTCCATGGGCATTACATGACACAGGTGTACTTACATAGATGCAGTCAATACACATAAAATAAAAATAAACAAGCAGAAACACCCAGAGACCCTGTTTCAAGCAAGGTAGAAAGTGAGGACCAACACCTGAAGTTATCCTCTGATGTCTATAGGTGCATCATGGCATGCACACATGCACCTGTATACACATGAATGTGCCCCTCTCCACACACACATGCACACACACACACACACACACACAGAGGCACACACACACACACACACACACACACACAAAGATTTAAAAAAAAACAATTTAAAGTGATAAGAATCAGACATGCAAACTGAAGGAATTCCAAAGAATTAAAATGACTAAACTCAGGTTTTCAAAAATAATGGCATTTATTTTAGTTTTGGTTATTTTGCTCAAGGAGTGAAAAGGGAGTTAATCTGGAAAATACAATTAATGCTGATCAAAGTGGCTTTTAAATTTCTATACTGAAAAATGACAAAAAGGCAGAGTGGGCAGGAATAAGATATGAGTTATTAAACAAAAGGTAAAAGGTCAATAACATTTTCTGGCCCTGGATGGTTTACCTTTTGCTGAGAATCAAATTTGATGCAACTCTCTAGCTGACTCATTCTTTTGTGGACTGATAAGTAACATGTAGCAAAAGCAGGCTTTCCACAGTGTTGGATGATGATGCATTTAATACTGGAGTGCAGATTACAGGTGCCTGAGGACTCCATGTTCTTCCCTCAGCCATGCCCCCCCCGCCCCCCCGCCACCATGATCTCACTGGGAAACTGAAGGGAAGAGTATGCGTGGTCTGAGGAATGGGAGAAGGGCCTGCTTTGCAGAGCAGGTTTTCAAACTGCTACCATGTGTCCTTATTAAGAAAAAAAGTTAGCATGTATCCTATTTAATGTATTTATGTATTTACTTCTAAACCACACCAGTATGACCATGCATATTCTAAAACTTATATAAAATGAAGTTGTCAAGATTAAGCATGATAGTGAATTTTTTCTATGAACCCTGTTTATCCCCTAAATCAACGGGCTGAGGGACATAGGCTTCAGTCTCACCCATGGTTATGCAAAGGTGTCTTGCTTAAATGTGGTTGGTAAAGAAATCCTGCTTTTCCCTGGTTGCAGTCTGTCTTGCAAACTAATCAGGAGTTGTTGCAGAAAACAAACAAACAAACAAACAAAACATGAAAGCTAAGAAATGCTCCCATTGTAAGATTTAAAAAATAGATTAAGAAGCTATTACAGAATAGAGAGGTAGCAAACTTAAAAAAAAGGCTTTGCAACAAAATCTCAAAACCGTGGACACATGGGCAAACATTCTTCAGTGTTCTTACTATGGCTTCTACTGTCTATAACCTTTTGAAATGCATTTTCTTTTTTGTTGACTTATTAAAGTGTCACTTCTTGAAGGAATAGGTTATTTTTTTGAAAAAAGAAAACGTGGATTATTTTTTTGAAGAAAGTGTCTGATATAAACAGATACCTTCCACCCCAGAAGTCCCAGCACATTTGGAACACTTCTATTTTTATCAGAGAAAATTATGTAGTCCATGTTTGTTGGACAACTTTTAAAAAGTACTGTACCACAATATAACTAGTGTACCTCTTGATGTGGTAATGGTTTTTTATGGGATTTCTTGTCTCATTACAGAAGGTGTGAAGATCTGACCATACTGAAATGCTTACTTCTATGATATTAACCATGCTGATGGGCTAAAGTCCCACAGATCTCTGTGTGCCTTTGGCTTTAAGCTCTTCATTGTAGTGTCTCACCTACAGATGACAAGGCAAATGAATCTCATATGCAATGCCTGGCTTCAGGCTTCAAAAGTTCATTTCCTGGGGAGATGGCTCAGTGGGTAAGAGCATTTGCTATGCAAGTATTAGGACCTGAGTTCAAGTCTTCGGCACCCATGTGAAAAGCTAGGCATAGCTGCATGTGCCTGCAACACTAGCGTTGGGGGTTGTTGACAGGTGGATCCTGGGAGCTTCCTGGCCACCCTGTCTCAAAAGAATAAAGTGGAGCATGATAGAGGAAGATGCTCTCAGTCTCCACATAACTCATACATACATGTGCATGCATACCCTCACTGCAAAACTGAAACAAATAAAGAAACAAATCCTTCATCTGAGCTGCTTCCATTCTTGCCAAAAGTGTTGTTGTCTTTTTAATATTTTTGGTATATACATATTTTAAAAAATTTGTAATTCATTTTTGACAATTTCATATATGTTCCTAATATATTTTGATCATAATTACCCTTCCCCCTCTTATCCCACTTCCCATTCTATCTGGACCACTTCTTTTCTTTTCTTTTGTATATTTTATTATTACCAGATAAAATCTAGTGCAAGATGAGGTGGTGCACACCTGTAATTAAAGCACTTTGGAGGCTGATTCAGGAGAATGATGAGTTCAAGGTCAGCCTGGGATACATTGTTGAGACCCTGTCTCAGAAAACCAAGGATTATGGGGCTGGAGAGATGGTTCAGGAATTAAAAGCACTGACTGCTCTTGTAGAGGACCCGAGTTTAATTCCCAGCATCCATGTGGCGGCTAACAACTGTCTGTAACTCCAGTTCTAGGGGAATCAAACGTCCTCTTCTGACTTCTCGGGCATTGCATGACACAGATGCACTTACATACATGCAGGCAATACACTCATACACATAAAAATAATAAATAAAATATTTTAAAAATCATAAAAAAAATTCCCCTCCCTGCTCCTGGAAATCACCTTCGGCTCTAAGTGTTCTTCAGGCAATACACTCATACACATAAAAATAATAAATAAAATATTTAAAAAATCATAAAAAAATTCCCCTCCCTGCTCCTGGAAATCACCTTCGGCTCTAAGTGTTCCGTATTACTGGAACCATTCAGTGCTGCTTTCTGTCTAGCTCATTTCACTGCAGATGTGTTGATGAGATTCATTTAGGCTGTGGCATGTGTCAGAAGTTCCATACTTTTTCAGGTGGAATGACATTCCATTGTATGTATGTGCCACATTGCATATGTTCACCCATTTGTTCATAGATACCTCTGTCTGCTATTTTTAAAGGGACAGGCAGAGGCAGCTGGAGGTGCATGCAACTGGCAAGGAAGTTGGTTAGCATGCCAGTGGGCTGCATGCCCACTGTGATCATGTGACTAGAATCTTTGACCTCTGTGTCAGAGAGGCAATAGAATGGTCTTGTGTCCTCAGTGTCCTCTGGACAAAAGTGGATTATGACCTTGTTTTAGCCTCTGAGACAAGCGGTGAATTATAGCAAGACTTTTCATGTTTATGTCGCCCCTCTGTGGCTTTCTGAAACATTCTGACTGTGGGATGACCAGGGGAAGTCTGAGGTGGTAGATGTTCTTTATGTGTGGAAACTACTGTGGAGGAATAAAGGTGGAGATTTATGTATATTTGTTTGTATATTTATGTTTATCACATATATGTATCATACACACATGTATAATTTGAATGTGTATTTCAAGGTATTTTTATTTTGTCTCATGTAATTGCTACATGTGGTATAATTAACTTGGTCTTCTTTTTGTTGTGGTAAAATATACATAAGGCTACTGTTTGGACTCTTTTCAGTATGTGATTCAGCTGCATTGATCACACTTATACTGAGCAGCATTACCACCATCCATTTTCAGGATGTTTCTTTCTCTTCCCAAATAGAAATTGTGCCTCTATTAAAACAGCAATTCCAGTTCTTAGTAACTCTGTTGTGTTCTCTCCATGAATTTGACTGTATAAGCACTTCATATAAGTGAAATTACACAGTTTCTTTTGTGATTGGCTTATTTCACTTAGTGTAATGTCTTTAAGGTTCATCCATGTTGTAGCACGTGGCAGAATGTTACTACTGAATAATATTTCATTGCATTATCTACCCCACTTGGACCGGCCATTCATAGAGTGATGGATGTTAGGGTTGTTTCCTCCCTTTGGCTGCTGTGAATAGGGCTGCTGTGTACATGGATATTAAATATTTATTTGAGTCCCTGTTTCCAGTTCTTTCAGATACTCGGAGGTCAAATTGCTGAGTGTTATATTTTATCTTTTGAGGGGCTTCCATCCTGTTTTCTGGGGGAGAATGTTTTGGATAGTGTCTCTTCTGTATTCCTTTTTTAGGGGTGTGCTGGGAATAGACTCCAGGGTGTGGTGTGTGCTAGGCCAACACTCCACCACTGATCTATACCCAACCCCTTCTTCATTCTTTTTATATCTCTTCAGCTTTCTTAATTATTTTGCTATTTCCACAATATTGATATCTGGACAGTGGGCCACAGAGGGCTTTTGGGCTGGTGACAGACCTCATGTCCTAACTGCTTTTGTTTCTATTGCAGATGCGGGAGCCATGGAGCTGAGCTGCAGTGAAGTGCCTCTTTACGTAAGTCCCTAAGCACTGGGCTTTAGGTCCAAGTGGTCTTTTCTTTATAAACCTTGTGCCTGTGGTGGGGAAAATATTTTGCTTACTATTAAGTTGAGACTTTTAAAAAACACATGGAGCAACCAGGCATGATGGTGCATGCCTTTAATTTCAGCACTCGGGAGGCAGGGGCAGGATCCATCTCTGAGTTTGAGGCCAGCCTGGTCTACATGGTGAGTCCAGGCCAGCCAGGGGTATATATAGTGAGACCCTGTCTCAAACAACAACAACCTGTCCAGTTCATGTGTTTGCATGGAGTCTTTTATGATCTGGCTCCTGTTTCCATAGTCTAGGCTATTTTGTCCACAGAAAGATGTGGAAAGAGCCTCTTGATACATGATGAAACATATGTATAAATTAATTTAAAAGAGCTCATTTGATAAACATAAAGTTCTATTAAGTGAAACATGACATTTTTTGTGGAATATAAAATGCGTGTTATAACTGATGGTGTTCGAGTTTAGATAAAATGCACTAAGTATGTTTAACATAGCTGACTCTTCGTATCTGTATCTAGAACTATGTATCCGTGCTGTATCCTGCTTCTTTCACTTATTTATGTCAAAATTATTGCACACTGACCTAAGCTAATCTGGATGTTTGGCCTCAACCAGTAAGAAGGCAGTAGGGTATGTTACAATGGAAACTAGTCGTAAACCAAGTTTCAGTAAATGAGCAACTTGTATACCGTGTAAACACAAAAGCGATGCTGAAGTTTGTTTCTGTCTTGGGGGAGTACCTCCTCTCTGCCCTTCTATCTTCAGAGGTTTGATCAAAACAGTCGGTGTTCTGTGTCTCTGTCTGTGGATTGTGTATCCATGGATTCAGCTAACTCCAGATCATAAACGTTTTTCTTCTGGTTATTTTTATAATTTTTTTAGAGCAATCATTGAGAGTTTAGGGTGTATTGCTGTATATGCATAAGTGCACCCATGTTGTGCAGTGCCTGCAGAGGTCAGAAGAAGGCATTGGATTCCCCTGTCCCAGTTATGCTGGATGGTAGTTAGCTGCCATGTGGGTGCTGGGAATCAAACCCCAGTCCTCTGCAAGAGCAGCCAGTGCCCTTAAGCACTGAGCCATCTCTCCAGCCCCATAAAATTTTTTCTTGTCATTATTCTCTAAAAAGTAAAATATGGCCACTATTTCTGTAGCATTTGTGTGATCTCATGATTAGTAAATGATATGGAGATGACTGAAAGTGTTTGGAAGGATGTGTGTAGGCTTTAATGTAGACACTATGCCATTTAACGTAAAGCACTTGAGCATCCATGGATTTTGGTATCCACAAGAGGCCTGGAACCAATGCCCTGTGGATGCCAAAGGGCAAATGTCTTCACATATAGTTTCTACTAGTTCATGATATTTTGGTGTATAAAGGCTTAATATTTTTCTTATTTATATGTGTTATAATTTGTACACACGTACAAATTAGAAATAGAGTAAGTCAAGACTGGAGAGATGGCTCAGTAGTTAAGAGCACCGGCTCCTCTTATGGAGGATCTGAGTTCAATTTCCAGCATCCACATGGTGGCTAACAACCATCCCAACCCCAGTTCCAGTGATCCGATGCCTTCTTCTGGCCTCCTCAGGGATCGCATGACATGGGTGCACTTACACATATTCAGGCAATATACTCATCAATTGTGGGGCACTTAGGTTGCTTCCATCTCTTAGCTATTGTGAAAAGAGCAGCAACAAACGTGGTTGTACAAGTGTCTCTACAATAGGATGAGTCCTTTGGGTATATG
>NW_008342399.1:966844-970103 GCF_000622305.1 Nannospalax galili | reverse complement strand
GTTCAGCATGGAAGAAGCCAGAGCAGTCTGCATCCCTATTCCCTATTGGCAATTTGGGTAACCCCTTCAGAGGATGGGGTGATAAGAATTGGAGGTAGGAATCGGCTAGGCAGTAAGGGTAAAAAGATCCCAAAGAAATGTAGCCCGTTTCTGGGCTAAAAGTCAAAACGTCCTTGGGCCTCTTAGGAACATACTCTGTTCCAAAGGCCAAAAATGTCAAAAGTATTTGGGAGCTTGTATCTAATCCTTAAAAGAATTTAGGGTTATCTCTTCAGAGGGGGGAGTGGGCATGGATTTGATCAAAACACCTTGTATGCATGTATGAAATTCTCAAGTTTTTGTAAAAAGTTAAAAAAAGAAAAGTTGTCTCAGGGAGAATTAGATCATCTATACAAGTTAGTAATTCCAGAGGGGAGAATGTTGATAGAAATGATTCCCTAACTTCTTACTTACCTTCTCAGAAAAGGGTACCCCTCTCAGATGGGTCTTACAGGTGATTTCTTAATTCCTTTGACTGAATCCTGATCAGAATTCTTGTGACATTCTTATTGTTAAATTTCCTCTATTTTTTATTCATCATGGTGAACTCTTTTTAAAGGTGGTAGAGAAATGTCTTTATAACTATAGGTAATCTATGGATGTGAATATATATTTTAAAATTCTCATTATTTTGCTAGATGTGGTGGCATGTGCCTTTAATCCCGGGCCTCAGGAGGCAGGGGCAGGCGGACCTCTGAGATCGTGGTCAGCCTGGTCCACATAGTGACTTCCAGGTGGGCTGGGACTAGGGAGACTCTGTCCAAGAAAGTTCTCATTATTTTGCTTGGGCATATGCAGAAAACTTTGTTTTCTTTCAAAAATGTTCTTCTTTTGTGTCTTCCACTATTTTTTTTTTCCTTCTTGTCTTTTTGATAGATGAAGGTTGAATTCTGGAAGCATGCTTCCAGAATGTTCTCTTTCTTCTTACTTGCCAGCACAGTTCTAGCTTCTATTATTTTTAAGTTTCTATGTAGCATTTAATGCCATGCCATCCTTCTTATGCCCACAGCTTTATAGAGGTAATCCTTTGTATTTTCTTTTAAAATTCAAAACAAGAACTTAAACTTGTTTTTCTGTCCTCCTAGGAATCTGTGTCAGAATGGAATATAGACTCTGGTCTCTTTCGCTAGAGACTTTTGGGGGATTTATTTCTGTTTGCTCATCTTTAGGAAAGTAATTTTGTCATAGCCTTAAGGGTGTCAGGATATTCCTAAACAACTCCAAACTCACTGTTTTTTTTTTTTTTTTAAATGCAATAAGGTATGGTAGTTGATTGATAGACTGTTTTAAGAAAAGAGACTGTAATCAGATCAGAGGAGAAGGAGGGATGGCAAGACTGGCAGCTGAGGGTTTTTCAATGCTGATTTGTACAATGTTGGGATGTGAGCATTGCAAATCCAATTTGCAGTCATGGAGAAGCTTCCTAGATCTGTGCATGAAGGGCCCTGAAGGAGCAGCTCTGCAAATCCAGGCCTTGTTCCCAACAGTAGATTCTGCTTGGTGGTCTAGGCTTCATTTTCATCTTGAATGGTCAGTTGGTATTGTGGTGAGCTTTAAGCTAGCAGAGATGTAGCAGTGAAACTCAAAAATGTGCAAGCCTGGAAAAATATGAATTAGAATCAGAGCAGCCAAACTAAGATGTTTATTTTCTGTCTTAAGAGTCTTTAATTCTTTAAAAAAATCTAATTTCTACACATGAAAGAAAACATGGGTATTTGTCTTTCTTAATATGTTGATTTCCAGTTTTGTCTTGCAAAAAATATAATTTTGTTGTACTTTATGGCTGAATAAGATTCCATTTTGTATAGCACATTTTGTTTATTGAGCCGTGCTGATGGGCATCTAGACTGCTTCCGTATCTTGGCTATTGTGCCACAGTGAACATGGATGTGCATGTCTCTCTATTGTGTGCTGACTTAGGTTCCTTTGGGTATATGCCCTGGACCATTTTTAGATTTTTGAGGAAGGGGACCAATGGGAGGGGGATGGGGGGCAAAAGAGAGACATGGTGAATGAATCTGCTCAAACGGTGGTGAATATGTCGAAAGTACATTATATGTATGTATGAAAAATGTATCTGGTCATTAAGGACTGCTTTACTTTCAGATTCTAGGAAAGTCTTGTTAAACAAATGGAATCTATTCACACAGTGCATAAATATATAGGTATGTGTATATATAGGTATATGTACATTGCAGATATACATCCTTAATCAGCTGGATGTAAGTAGTTATAAAGAGAGCTATTCTCTTTGTTCTTACTATCAGATTCAAATACACATGAAAAATAAAAAGCAATCTCATTAAGGGACTCCAGTGGATGCTTGAAAGCCTTACGTGGAAGTTATGATGCCATTTTTGTTTTGTTTGATTTTGTACTTATTATTTTTAGTTTTATTTTTATTGTTTTCTAATCCGTAGAGAAAAATAGATAGGAAGTAGTGCAAAGACAGCTCAAGAGGAGAAATTATGCTTACTGTGTATTTGATTGAATTATGAGAGAAGATATTTTGTACTCTTGAGCTAAATTATGTATTTTTTTGAAGGTGAATGTTTTTTTTTTCCACTGTTTTATTTTTTATTGAATTTTTATGTATTTTATACAGAAAATCATCTTTACACCCCTTTCAACTTTGGCACCCTCCCATAGCCCCCCACTAGAGTTCATACATTCTGTCATTTGTGTTAAGGTCTGTCATGTAAAATTAGTGTCCCCAGATGTCCCTCGGTGTGAGTTAATCCACTGGGGTTTAGTCAGCCTTTCTAGAGTCCCTCCCTTTAAGAAGATCAGCTCTTCCTCACCCAGCAGTAATCAGCTGTCAATAATTCTTCAACTAAGTTTGGGGCCTGCAGTTCATTTCCACAGTTCTCTGATGGCTTTTTGTCTGCTTAAGTTTGCAAAGGTTTCATACATGCTGACACCATTGCTGAAGGTTTGTATGGGAAGGGTCCCAGGCACCTTTAATTTCCTTATATGTTATGGGTCTGCTTAAACTGTTGATCTTGGGGCTGGAGAGGTGGCTCAGCAGTTAAGAGCACTGACTGCTCTTGCAGAGGACCCGGGTTCGATTCCCAGCACCCACATGGCAGCTATGAACAGTCATTAACTCCAGTTCCAGGGGAATCTGAAGCGCTCTTCTGACCTCCGTGGCATTGCATGACACGGGTACACTCATACATTCAGGAAATACACTGGGATTAAAGGCATGCACCCATGCCCA
>NW_008342399.1:959196-960486 GCF_000622305.1 Nannospalax galili | reverse complement strand
ATAAGCAATGGTTCCCCAGGTGTCTGGGGCCCCAAGGCTAGGAATGGCACAGGGCCCAAACTAGGAATAGAGAACAGCAGGGGAGATGGAAGGGTGAATGTGGCTTGGGGAGTCAAAGCGCGGAGGGCTGCGCTATCGAAGGTGAATGTTTTTGATTACTTTTATATTATAATTTCTCTGTTATATGAATCAGAGATCTCAAAAATACATGTTCTACTTTCCTATCTACCTAAGAACTTCCTTGTTTTTTACATTATGTTTTTATTTTTATATATGGATAAAAGAGAAAATCTCTTCCTTGAGCAGCTGCTGATTCTAGAGTTTTCCTTTTATTCTCAATAAAATGCTTGTATTTGAAATGATTATTTCAATCACACTGCTTATTATAAAGAATATGACAAGTGAAGTTGCAAAGAATATGATAAAGATTATTTGTAGTTCTACTTCTGAAAGATCTGTTAGATCTTCCAGGGAATTTGTTTTTGCAAATGTACATACCGCCCCCATCACCCTGCTATATCACACAATGTTCCAAAAATGGAATAATACAGAAAACTTATCACCTTAGACAAACCCACCATAACTTGTCTTTCCCAATGGGATACCTCTCGTTCTGTCCTCCCAAGCGTTCCTAGGTGGAAAGACTTGCCTACTGTGGTGGTTCTCAATGGCATCAGCACCCCTTGGAAACTTGCTGGGAATGAGTCAATGAGACACTCCATAGGTAGAGCAGTCTGTTATAAGAAAACATTCAAGTTATTCAGATGCATGATGACGTTTGAGAATCACTGACAGTGTAAACCCCTGCATGTCTTCTGTGCTCAACACAATCACATGCAGACAAAACTTTAGTAGAATTGTTTTTTGAAAGTCTGAATCATGTTATCTGGACTCTTGTGTTTTCCAACTTGGCAATATTTTTAAACTCGTAAGTCATCAACCATAGCTCTGTTTATTGTATTTAATGACTTGGTCTGGTCTAAACTACTTTTCTGTTCATGTTTGTTTTAGATCTTGGCAGCCATGCACATTTATTTACCAGATACCCTTATCTATATGTCTTTATATCCTTATCTCTATGGGATGTATTCCCTGAAGAACTGGTGGATGAAGGGGTGTGCCTCTTTTCAAATTTTAATGGAATTACTTTGTATTAGCAATGTAATAGTTCACATTTTATTTAGCAACTTAAAAATATTTCATGTTCAGAATTTTAGCTTTAATGATTGTAATAACAAGAAGTTAGGATTTATTGTCTTATTTTTCCAAAGCAGGATAACATGTTAAAAT
>NW_008342399.1:923675-940250 GCF_000622305.1 Nannospalax galili | reverse complement strand
TTCATGTTCAGAATTTTAGCTTTAATGATTGTAATAACAAGAAGTTAGGATTTATTGTCTTATTTTTCCAAAGCAGGATAACATGTTAAAATTTATTTATTTATTTATTTATTTATTTATTTATTTATTTATTATTTGTTTATTATATGTTTATTTCCACAATTCCTTCATTCCTGCTCTTTCTCTAATTCTGGCCAATTCAGGACACTTTTTACAATATCTACAGAGGGAGCACCCATGAGTCTTAGCTTGTGGACTCTTGCTCTCCTCTCCGTTTCTGACATGTTATACAGACCAGCTTTGTAGCTGTTTATTTCCACAATTCCTTCATTCCTGCTCTTTCTCTAATTCTGGCCAATTCAGGACACTTTTTACAATATCTACAGAGGGAGCACCCATGAGTCTTAGCTTGTGGACTCTTGCTCTCCTCTCCCTTTCTGACATGTTATACAGACCAGCTTTGTAGCAACTAGCTGAGAGCTGTTTCTCTCCGGGGGCTGCACGTTTGATACCTGATAGGCAGTGGAGTTACTTCAGTAGCTTGTTGCCAGCTGGATCTAAGTTGTTTTTCTATTCCTTTTGCCTTTTAGTTTAGATATTATTATTTTATTCTGAGTCTCAGTTTGAGGATGCTGGCTGTTGCTGCGTTCATTGAGTATCCAGAATGAAGTTGTGGAGACCTGATCCATCACTTAGGCTGCTGAGCTAACTCCTCCTATATTCAATCCTTCCAATATTCTGGGTCTTGGTAGCTTCTGTGGATACTTGGCTGAGCATACCTCCCTGGGTCCTAGCCTTCTGCAGGGAACACAGGAGAGGTCCCAGGTTTTCTGGTTGGTCATTTCCTAGCCCTGGGAAGCAGCTTCCTATTGAGGCAGTAAGTGACTTGGTGGCTTTGTTCTGGGATCACCTGGCAGACGCCTCCTTCCGGACTCCTGCAGAGGCCTCCTGGCTTCTGGTTCCTGCTAAAGGAAATCCTGTCCTGAGGCCTGCCCCTTCTCTGTGACTCTGTATGTCTGTCCCTTCTCTGTCTGCAGCTCTGAATCCCTCAGGACTGGCCTCTTTTGATCATCAGCTGGGAATCTTTTCCCTGTAAGGGCATCTTGGAGACATTTACAGGACCACCTTCACTTTGCTGATGAGGATGTTAAAGCTTCGAGGTGGAGTGGTTTATTTTACTATGTTAACTCGACTGGCATGACGCTGTACATTTTAAAATGCTGTGTTGAAAAACCATACATATCTTTTTTTCCCTCAGCTAGATTTTTAGCAGCAGATCTTGAAAAGGAGTTTGGGCTTTTCACCTTTTCACTGATTTATTAGTGACTGTCCCTGTTGTTCTGTCACCGGAACTCCATTTTTTCAGGTGCCCAAAGGTGCTGTTTTGGACATTCCCACCCTGCTGTCTCCCTTGAGCTTTCCAACATGGAAAGGGTAGCGCTTCCTGGTCCTTAAAGTGCCTCACTTTTCTCACTTCTTTCTTTTGCCCTCAAGGTTACTGCTGGTAACTAAGCCTAGGCAAATCCTGACCCCTGAGAGCCTATTTGCTTACAAAATCCTGGTCCTAATAGCCTACCCTCATTTGCTCTAGAAGCTCAGAGTTCTAGAGATTTCTTTAGCTCAGGGATCAGAGCGTGTGGGTGAGGGTATTTTTTAATATATGCCAGTCCTGGGGCTGGAGAGATGGCTCAGCGGTTAAGAGCACTGGCTGCTCTTGCAAAGGACTCA
This sequence comes from Nannospalax galili, assembly GCF_000622305.1. Lineage (NCBI taxonomy): Eukaryota > Metazoa > Chordata > Mammalia > Rodentia > Spalacidae > Nannospalax > Nannospalax galili. The sequence continues at coordinate 938,522 of NW_008342399.1, read as the reverse complement.
GGTTTGATTTCCAGCATCTACTTGGTGCCTAACAACTGTCTGTACCAGCTCCAGGGAAGTCGGAGATACCCTCTTCTGACCTCCACGGGCATCGCAGGACATGGATGCACTTACATACGTTCAGGCACTACATCATAAAATAAAAATAATAAATAAAATATTTAAAAAAAGATAAATTAAGACAGTCCAACTAACTGTGACTTAGAAAGCAGAACCAGGAGGGGTTCTTGCCTGGAATGAGCTTCTGGATCCCACGCTTACTTTATGCAGATTTCTTGGCAGCCGATTGTGTAAATACTGTGTCTTGACCTAAACACAGCAGCTTAAGCATCTCACTAGTTGCCACTGTTGGGCTTCTCTGCCAATGTGGTTTAAGCTGGCCTTGCTGAAGTTGGCGCTCCTTGGGAACTCTTACTTTTCACTGGCTTAACCTTTCTATGCTCTCTGCTTGGCCTTCTTTTTGCCTGTTTGCTTTCAGAGGGGGCACATTCCTGGGCACCTGTTGTAGGCACAGAGCAAAGAAGACCGTGGTGACTCTTACCTTGCCTGGCCAGCAGCCACTGTTGTCAGGTTCTGCACTGCCCTGAGCTCCTTTGCTGCTGCAAGGGATGGCTGGAGATTTCTGCTATGAGCAGGGGAAAGACCAGGTGCAGACTCAGCAAAAGTCTCAGAAACCTTACTGGACTCCTTCAATACCTCTATCACTGTCCAAATTTCAAAAGAAACAGGATTTCTCAGCACAGTGACACTTCTGGGTGCTTCCTTCCACTCTCAGCTCTGAGGGGAGAGGCTTCTTGGAAAAGGCCTGAAAGTAAACTTTACAGCCACAGAAAACTACATCCCCAGCATGTGCTTGAGAAGGTATTTCTGTGGCTTGAGGGTCTATAAATATACAAAGTGTTCTTAAAGTCTAATATCACCTCACTTCCCATATTTCAGTGAGAGCGTCACAATTTGGGTAATGTGTAGCTTTGCATTTTTAATAAAAATGTGAAGTAATTGACATAAAAATTTTAAATTATGTGTGTGTGTGTGTGCGTGTGTGTGTGTGTGTGTGTGTGTGTATGCATATGCCATGCATGCATATGGAATACACAGGGCAACTTGTGGGAGTCTGTTCTCTCCTACCACTGTGTGGGTCTCTGGGATTAAACTCAGGTTCTCAGGTTTGGTGACAGGTACCTACATCCATGAGCCATCTTGCCAGCTCAGTAATTGACTTTATTTTATTTTATTTTAATTTAATTTTATTTTTTTTATTTTATTTTTTATTTTATTTTTGAGACAGTGTCTCACTAGTAGCCCTGGCTGGCCTGGAACTCACTATGTAGACCAGGCTGTCTCAAACTCACAGAGTTTGAGATTGCCTCTGCCTCCTGAGTGCTGCAATTAAAGGTGTACACCACCACACTCGCCTTCTGTAATTGACTTTAAATTTGATTTTTAAACGTAAATTGTCATCTAAGCAGAGATTTTAGGCTCGATGGGTTAAACTGTGAGTGAAAGAAAGATGTGATCCTGTTAAAATGTTTTGCTTAGGCATTCTAGAAAGGTGGCTCTTCTGGAAGGTGTGATGATCACAATGGTATACGTTATCAACAGTTCCTCCCCTCCTCAGTGTGTGTGTGGTTTGGATAAGTCACCTTAGGGCTTGCTTCCTCTTCCTCTCCATAACTTGGTACAATCAGCCTTTAACCCTCTTGTTTTTATTGAAGCCGATCTTAGAAAGGTCATAAACATTTTTTCTTTAAGATGTTTTGTTTTCCCTTAAGTCTCCATTTAGTGCCATGCTCTGTAAAATCAGTGAGTGAGGAACAAAAAGGCCCTGTGCCCCTGCATTCCAAGTCCACTTGGAATGAGGAATGATGAGGGAAATGACAAAAATGAGAACTTCAGGCAGTGATATGTTCCAGTGGTATAGTGCTATGCTATTGCATGGTGCTACGGTGCTGGAACATGGTGTGTGTATGTGTGTGTGTGTGTGTGTGTGTGTGTGTGTGTGTGGTGTGTATGTGTGTGCTTGTGTGCACGTGTTTGCGGTTAGATAGAGGAGTCCCGGGAGAGGGTCCTAGTACAGGGATCAGGAGGCACAGAGGTCCTGAAAGAAGACATGAATTTCTGGTATTTGAGGGACAACAAAAAGGCATCATGGTCAGTGCCTTGTGACTGAGAAGCTAGATGCTCAGGGCTAGGTCAGGGACAGCTGGAGTTGCCTATGTAACACAGAAAGCATGAATGGGGGCTCCATAGAGGACTGTGTGCCCTTATTTATACTGAAAAGTGCCCTTTGGGGGCCCTTGGCCCCTGCCATTCCATGCCAGTCTTCCAGTGTGTATTATCAGCTATGCTTCCTGCTCCTTCTGCTCGGCTTTCCCGAGTCCTCTCTCTTCATCTTATCTTCATCTGTTCTTACTCAGGTATGACTCCTCCTTGAAGACACCCACATATGGTCTTGCCCTGTGCTCAGGCTACCTCTTCTTCCCAGCCTGCCTGTTTACAAGTCTCACTCAGTTATCCAACCTTGACTTCAAACCCAGATGGTGATTTAAAAAAACAAAACAAAACAAAACAAAACATTTTCCAAGTTCTCCTCTAAGTAGTCATCTTTCAGCATCCTGATTTTCGTTGCCAGTGCCTGTGTCCCAAGCATTCCGTGTGAAGACCACGTTTTGCCTATTCTTCCTCGTTGGTCCTTGTGGCTGACACAGTCTCAGGACCTGCTGGTGCTGGGGCCGTCCCTTCTATCCTTGGCAGTGACCCCCACTTACTTTTGGATTGCTGCTTAGCTCTTGCTGAGTTTCTATTTCCTTAGCCTTTGTGAGGACTTTATTCTTCCCCTCAGATACTGGTTCATTTTTTGTATTCACCTTTCCTGTTGAAGCCATATCTTTGGTTTATTTTGATCACACAAGTCCTCTCTCTGCCTGGATGGGCCTGCCTTCATTCTCTTATTTCCAAGCTTTGTCCAAGCCACTCTGGTTCCATGGCCAGGAATGTCCCTAAGGTAGGAATGGGATGTAGTGGCCTGTCGAGGCTGGGAGCCAAGACAGCTCTGCATTGGTATCTTGTTGTCAGTTTTCTAAGGCTTGGTCCACTCTGTGGGGTAGAAGCTGTCTCCTACCTCTGGAGTCTGTTAGCCACAATCATGGGCTCTTGTCATCCAATGGTGCCTTGGATCCAGGGTGATAGAAATGTATCACATTCTAAGCAGTACAGCCTGAAAACCTGGGCACTCCAAAGGCAAGGGCTTACTCAAAGACAAAAGCAGTTTCTTTAAAAACATAGAAAAAAATTTTAAAAATTAAAATACAGTTAATACCAGCATTCACATATATGTAGGACAAATTCTTGGAGCAAAATAGAAACTTGGGTCCAATGAAGCAGCTTACAAAACAAATACCCTTCAGTAGTTTCTTATTTAGTTCTTACCCAGAAAAATTTTCTGAAAAAAGATTTTATTTTAATTTTATGTGTATGTGTGTTTTGCCTGCTGCCCATGGAGACCAGAAGAGTGTGGGGATCCTTTGGAACTTGAGTTATTGTATAGCTATGAGCCACCATATGGGTGCTGGGAACTGAACCCAGGTTCTCTGGAAGAACAGCCAGTACTCTTGACTGCTGAACCATCTTTCTGACTCCCTTAGCCTGAAAATGTTGTGTAATTAATTTTATTTAATTACAGGGTTAATTAACCCCTTTGAGAGGTAGGAATTACTGTTCTCCATTGACAGCTAGGGACACTGAGGGTGGTTTTTCTTCCTCAGCAGTCATTTACTCTGGACCTGGACAGAGACTGGTCCAGAGAGCTGAGTGAGGTATGGTCACCTGAAGAATCAGGACAAGGGTCTATCTGCACCTCAAGTCTTCTGATTCTCAATCCAGAGTGTTCACCACAACAACCAGGTCATTTAAACACAGATCTTTACTCTTTGTCACATTGAAATCCTTTGTGATAGTCAGTGTACCGTAGTCTTTCTGTAAATGTTTGTTGATTGAAGGGAAGCCGGCTTGTGTTCTGACATTCTTTCAGGCAAGGGCTGTGTCCCACGAGGCAGTGGGAGGTGTCCAGTTGACACAATAGTTGACAGCAATTCAAAATGGTTCTTGGTCATATAGGTTGCATGGAAGAAAGCTCCCGCACTAGAAGCTCCAGCCACACTCTGTTTTGTCCATTTATCCCAAAGGCTGTGCTTCTGTCTAGCCCAGGACCTTTGTGTGGCTCTTCCCTTCACTGGGCACACTCTGCTTCCTCTCTTTTAGTGTAACGAAGTTTATAGTATTCAGGTCTCAACCTAAATGTCATACCTTCAGTGAGACATGCTTTGTGTTTTGATGGGAGTTTGTTGTTACTATTATTCCATTAATTCTTCATCTCTCAAATTTATAAGCAGAGAATATCAATTTTTTGAGAATATCAATTTTAAAAGCAGAGATTACAACCAAATGTGTACATAGTTCTCCATTACTAGTTCAGTGCTTGGCACTTGCTTCTAATGCAGTTCCATTCCACAAACAGTGCCTGGCGTTCATCCTGGATCACTCCTTAAAAAATATTTTACTTATTTTTATTTTATGTGTATGGGTGTTTTGCCTGTGTGTATGTAAGTTCACCACATGCCTGTAATGCCAGTGGAGGCCAGAAAAGGGCATCAGATTCCCTGGAACTGGAGTTATGGATGGTTGTTAGGCACCATGTGGGTGCTGGAAACTGAACCTGAGTCCTCTGCAAGAGCAGCCAGTGCTCATAACTGCTGAGCCATCTCTCCAGCCCCATGGAACATGGTTAATTTCTTTTGGCATTTTATTTATTTATTGATTTGTGGCTGTGTTTGTGCCACTGCATATGTGCAGATGTCAGAGGACAACTTGCAGGAGTCAGTTCTTTCCTTCCATCATGTGAGTTCCAGAGATTAAACTTGGGTTGTCAGGTGTGCTGGTCAGCACCCTCACCCACTGAGACTTCTCACTGGTTCTGAAGCACTTTTAAATGTTTTCTTTTTCTTTTTTTTTTTTTAATTCTTTCTCTGTGTTTCCCTCTGTCTCTCTCTGTCTCTCTCTGTATGTGGCTTTTCTGAATAGGTATGCGACCAACATTAATTTGATAAATGTCTACAAGGACAGTCATTGTAGTTTTTTATACTCTAGGAACACATAAAGATAGGGGAAGGTCAGTCAGGAGGTGATTACAATCATAAGGATAAATAAACTTGTCCCAGAGTTTGAGACTTAACTAAATTTCTAGGCACTGTATGGAATGTCTGTATATAGATATAGATACATAGATTTAGATATAGACATATGTGTGTGTGTGTGTGTGTGTGTGTCCACCAAATAAAAATTGTGTAAATATTGTGAGGTGGACAAAGCCTTACTGAGGATGAGTGACTTGTCCTAACACATTGGTGTTGCTGTTAATTCACTGGCTAGAGATTTTATGTGCCAGGCACTAAATGCATTACAGGCAAGGACAGATCAGGTTTTGTAAGGCTTGAGAGAGAGACAGAGAGACAGAGAGACAGGAAGATGAGAGGTGGTATATGCATGTGGAGTGAGAGAGAGAGAGAAGGACAGAGAGAGACAGAGACAGAAAGAGAGGAGGTAGATGCATGTGGAGAGAGACAGAGACAGAGACACAGAGAGACAGAGAGACAGAAAGAGAGGAGTAGATGCATGTGGAGAGAGAGAGAGAGAGAGAGAGAGAGAGAGAGAAAGGAGTTAGAAGTAGATACATGTGTAGACCATGACAAAGACTAAAGTTAGGTTCTCCAAGTCACCAAATGTTGAGCAGCATCTCTGTGGGTGAACTGGGTGTGGGGAGCGCTGAGTCAGAGGGGGAGGTGATGGCAGGGACTTTGAAAATCAGCACCTCTAAAACAGAATCCATGAAGCATCTGACATAATCATTTATTGTTTAGAATCTGGCTGTAGTTATTGAAAGTGACTTTCTAGGATGGGAAGCATAGCTTCTTGTGTTCCCTAGAGAACAAGTAGCAAAAAAACCACAGGAATGACATGAGGTGATTACTGAAGTATTCATTTGAAATGGAAATTTTTAGCAAATGATATAATAAACTTGTATCATTATAGCACTGATTATATTAAATAATTTGGGGGCTGGGCATGGTAGCACACATCTTTAATCTCAGCCCTTGAGAGGCAGGTGCAGGCAGATCTCTCTGAGTCCAGGCCAACCTTGTTTAAATAGAGAGTTCCAGGTGAGCCAGGACTTCATAGTGAGACTCTTCATAGTGAGACTTTATTTATATGTATTTATATTTATATATAAATATTCATAAAGTAGATTAAAAATTTTTGTAAGTGAAGCAGGAATCATAATTTTTTTGCTTTTAAACTCACCATAAAATGTTGTATGAGAGGGATAGTACATATTTTGATAAGGAACTGAAAATGCTTTTCACAAATTTAAATAAACTAACCCAAGGACTATGACATAAAGACTACTTGGATGACTTCAAAAATTATTTAGTACTAGAGAAATGGCTCAGTGGTTAAGAGCACTGACTGCTCTTGCAGAGGATCTGGGTTCGATTCCCAGCACCCACATGGCAACTAAGAGCCATCCATAATCCAATTCCAGGGTACCCAACTCCCTCTTCTGGACCTCTGCGGCAAACACTGCAGGACACGGGTGTACTTACATACGTGCAGACACTCATGCTTTTTTATTATTATTTTTATTTTATGTGTATGAGTGTATTGCCTGCATATATTTAAGTGCATTTGTGTTGTGCAATGCCTGTGGAGGTCAGAAGAGGGCGTTGGATCCTCTGGAACTGGAGTTACAGACAGTTGTTAGCTGCCATGTGGGTGCTGGGAATTGAACCCAGGTCCTCTGCAAGAGCAGCCTGTGTTCTTAAACACTGGGCCATCTCTCCAGACCCCTATGTTCTTGAATTTTAATAAGATGTTTACATATAGATGGCAGAGGATTAAAAATAAAGATGTTCTTTTGTAGATGGCACTGTGTCAAAACCCCTGACTAGAGTCAAGAGGAAGCCTTTCCTTGTGCAAAACAGGAAAGAAACAGATGAAACTATTGGTCATGAGCTAGTACCTGACAGGTTGTCAGTGGAGTTCCTTTCAGCAGCTGGCTTTGTGTCTTCATTGGAAGTTGGAGTAAGTAGAAGTGGAAAATTGTCGTTGAATCACATGTGGTCCTTTACTGAAGGATGGGAGCACAAGAATGAGTTTTGGTAATTTTTGATGGTGGATGATTGCCAGGGTCTCCAATTTCTATTAAGGACTAGATAAACTATGGCACATTTGTGTGTGTCCCTCATTTTCCTCCACCACCCATAAATGTTGGCAATCACTGATCTCAACTTCATGTCTGTAATTTTTCCATTCTGAGCATCTTTTTAAAATTTTTATTTATTTTTTATTTTTTTAATTCCAAAGAGAGGCAATTTTTAATACATTTTTCCAGAAATAACTTGAAGTTGGTTACATAAAAATATATATACAATGAAGTTTAAGGGGGGAAAATGGGAATAAGAAATCAAAGACCAAACAATTTGCCAACATGGGATAAACTGGTTTCCATTAGTTGTTTTTTTTTTGTTGTTTTTTTTTTTTTTATTTTTTTTATTTTTTAATCCTAACGAGTTTATTTGGCTTGGGTTTATTTACAGAAGAGTGGGTGCTTCCCCCATTTACAGCTGCACTGGAAAGTCCACACTCAAATATACATCCTGTGACTTCCTGACAGCTGCACAAAATGGCAAGAGAGGTGCCTCATGGCTTTCTTGGCTTATATATCCTTAGCCCTTCCCACACATGCAGCTAAGGTCAACTGACTGGATGGGAGGGGTAACTGACTCCCCCATCGACTTCTTGGTGTGCAAAGGAGGTGTGACTATAGCTTGTCAGCATAGTGTTCAGAGGACACTTCCAGGTAACACTCCACCCCTTCCTCTGGCTCTTACATTCTTTCCACCAACCTCTTCTGCAAAAGTCCCTGAGCCTTGGAGAGGGTGATAGGTGTGGGATGATCTTCCTCCCATTGTGGCAACTGAATTTTTGGATCTCTGCATCATCTGTTTTCCATGGGCTGTTGGCCCATTTCAGTGGGATTCCATCTACTATAAAAACACAAGCAGCGAGAAGCAAGAACATCTAAACAGTGGCTTCTGTAATAACTTAACCTATGGGTGTAAACACCAATGCTTGGACAGTACTTTAGCAGGTGTATCACATCCATCCAATTCTCCCAATACACAGAAAAAAAAAGCCTTAAACACAGAAGGAACCCTGTGGGGATGGAAGAAAACCCTACCAGAAGCCATGGTTATTAAATGAAATTCCCAGTGCCAGAGGTGGGTTGCCCCACCATGAGCTGTTGGCCAGAGGGGCCCTAAGAGGTCTCCCAAACAATAAAGGCCATTGCCAATAATTTTGGTTGTGCACTGGAATAAACCTTATTGCTGAAGACATCGCATGATGTGAGTGTGGGAGAAGGAGAGATCAAGCTTAGACTAAGCTGGAAACTCCCTGCTACTGGATGGGTGGCTTTCATAGTGCCAGAAGGTGACATGCAGATGGCTGGGGAGAACTATCCCCTATTATTCTGCTCAATGATGGACCCTGCCGAACCCCGTGTTGCACTATCAACATGCCAAACAAGATGTTCCAGCTGGTGCAATAGTGGAGCATCTATTGTATGTGCAAATTTTTGATTGGATACATTGCCTGCTCCTAGAGGTAGAACATACATCTGGTACTGTAGACCAGGGCAACCCCCTGTGGCAGGGGAGAATATAGGCCCCAGTGGGGAGGCCACTGCAATTGTTTTGTTAGATGGATGTGATGCACCATTCTGATCATCTTTAAAATTTTTTTTTTTTTTAAATTTTAGACAGGGTCTTACCTTGTATCTTTGGATAGCTTGGAACTAACTATGTAGACCAGAGTGGGCTCAAACTCATGGAGATCCACCTGCCTCTGCCTCCCAAGTGTAAGAATAAAGGTGTGTGCCAACATGGCCAGCCTGAGGATTTTATATAACATGGAATCATATAACATGTCATCTTTTGAGATTAGCTTTTGGTTTCACTCAACATAATACCCACAAGAGTTAGGCAGTGTGCTGCAAGTGTCTGTGTATCATTCTTTTTTGTTGGGTAGTATTCTGTAGTATGGGTATACACAGTTCATATCATCTTGTAACTGTTGCGTGACAGTTGCTTCCAGGTTTTGGATGTTATAACTAAAGCTGCTGTGGCCAATTTTGTATTGACTTTTGCTTGAACATCATTTTCAACTCTTTAGTACAAATGTTCAGGAGTGTTTTCTGGTTTGTGTGAATGTGTGTTTAGTTGTTAAAGGTATGGCCAGGCTATTTTCCAGAGTGATCATGACATTTTAATTCCCACCAGCCATATGTGTATATATATATATGAGTGAGAGACCCAATTTCTTGGCGTCCTTGAGACTATCTGGCATTATATTTTTTACGTTAGCTGCTCAAGTAGCGATAGCTCATTACATGCTCAGAGGTACTTTTCCTTTTTCAATTCTGATGAAGCTTATGCAGTCAAACAAATCATTTTGACTATTTGTGTATGTGTGTGTGATGTGTGTGTGCACATGGATGTGCATGCATGTATGTGTGGAGTCAGGAGGTTGACATTTGTGTCTACCTCTATCATACTTTATTATATACTTTGAGACAGTACCTTTTTGAGCCTGGGGAGCCACTATTTCAGCTAGCCTGGCTGGCCAGCATGCCCTGGAATCCTCCTGTCTACACCTCCTGGTGCCGGTATTAGGCATGTGCTACCGCACCTGTCTTTTTTCACATGGGTACTTAGACCTTGAATTCAGGTCCTCATGCTTGTGCAGCAAGTGGACCATTCATTTTAGTTATTTTCAAGTGTACAGTTCAGTGGCATTAAGTACATTGTCACTGTTGTGCATCCATTTCTACCATCCATCTCTGAGACCTTTTCATTTTCTGTAACTGGAACTCTGCACCCATTAAGCACTAACCACATCCCTCCTCCCCCACAGCTCTGGCAATCACCATTCTACTTTTTATCTCTGTGTACTTGATCACTCTAAAAACACTGAGCTGTGAGTATCTGTTTCCATCCTTGCTTTCAATATTTTAGACAGATACCTAGAAGTAGAATTGCTTATTCACATGGTAATTCAGTGTTTAGCTTTTTGAAGATGTGCCAGGCTGTTTTACAGAGCAGCTGGACCACTTTACAGTCCTGCCAGTAGTGTACAAGAGTTCTATTTTCTCCACATCCTCACCATTGCCTCCTATTTTCTGCTTTTGTTTTGTTTTGGATGAAGACACCTTATTTGGTGTGAAGCGGTGTGGTGTAGATTTTATGCAGATGATTATTTGGGCGTCCTCAGAGTAGAAATTTCTGAATGGAGCTTTTTCAACCTTTCTACCCTAATCTCTGAAGCAGTTCTCAAACTTTTCAAATTGCAACCTGTTTTTGCCCTAGCTCAGAGTGGAATTAGAGTTATTTCATGCATCCCTTTGAAATTATAATCCTCCCTCACTATATTTGGATCCTGATTTGAAATATCAGATTTGCATGGTGAGTTCAGACAGCAAAGATTACTCTAAATCTGTTTGGGTAGAACAGTGAGAACTACGTAGAATCTACTATGTATCTATATGTATGTAATATATACATATATAATTATTTGGATTGATTTGAAAACCAGTGTTCAGTGTAGGGGGACTTTAGAGAGGTGATCTCTATTATAAAGTCAGTTGCTGCACAGAAAACATTGCAGGGAAAGTTCAACCAATCAGCATATACAAATCTATGTTTCATATTTAAATTTATTTTAAAAAATTTTATTTGTAATTTTTATTTTATATGTCTGAACTAATTGCCTGCATGTGTATAAGTGCACTTATATTGTGCAGTGCCTGTGGAGGTTAGAAGAGGGCATTGGATCCCCTGGAACCGGAGTTATGGATGGTTGTTAGCAGCCATGTGGATGTTGGGAACCAAACCTGACTCCTCTGGAAGAGCAGTCAGTGCTCTTAACTGCTGAGCCATCTCTCCAGTGCCCTCATAGTTAAATTTGCGACATTTGATCAAATTGCCTGAATGGTGATTAAAAGAAATACTTTTTTGCAATGCCTTTTAAGTCTAACCCAGAGCTCTCTTTCTTCTCTCTTCTCTCTCTCTCTCTCTCTCTCTCTCTCTCTCTCTCTCGTGTTTTTCCTCTCTTTTAGGGTTTAGAACCTCTTGAATTCCCATTGTATTGATTCTTTGCTTTGATTCCTAGAAGAGGAATCTTTGAGGCCTAAAAAGTCTGAAAAACATAGGAAAGAATCTATCTTAGAGGTTCCTGTAGGAACAACACTCCTGGAGGGATGCTGCTCAGAATGGCTCCCAGAACCTGGGATCTCTAGCCCTAGGATTCCCAGTGAGAGAGGGGAGGGGAAGTGGCTACAGGGGATGCTAGTTAAACCAGCATCACCCCTCAGTCTGCAGTACTCACCTGCCACCTTCAAGGTACCAGAAGGGGAAGGTTATTGCCCTAATTAGCTTTTTGTTGCTGTGATAAAACACTGATCACAACCAATTTGGGAAGGAAAGGCAGGAACTGAACTGAAGCAAGAGACATGGAGGAATGCTGCTTATTGGTTTCCTTTCCCTGGCTTGCTCAACTATCTTTCTTATACAGCCCAGATTCACCTGCCTAGGGATGGCACTGCCTACAGTGGGCTGGCCTTCCTACATCAATTAACAATTAAGAAAATGTTTCACAGATATGGCCAAAGACCAGTTTGACAGAGACAGTTCCTCAGTTGACATTCCCATTTCCTAGCTGACTGTACTTTGTGTCAAGTTGACAAAAACTAATTAGCTCTGTTATTCACCTGGCCTTTCTTCCTTCTAATCTTTAGTTCAGTGATTCAAGGTTTTTAGAAATCTTGTCCTCTGCCAGAAGTCAGCATCCCCCACCCTGTGAATGCTGACTATTTATATGCAAAGTATATTAAAGACTTCACTCTTCACAAATCATAGTTGTTTAAAAGAAAAAACAACAAAAAACAGGACATAGTGTGAGTGTGTGGGTAGATCTACAGGGAAGGCTTAGGAGAAGGACATTTAAGAAACACAGCTTTGGCTAGGTGGTTGATTAAAGAGGTGTGTGCTACTTCCCCTGGTAGATTAATAGACATCACTATGTTACTGCCATGATGTTAAAGGCTCTGGAGGATCTGCCCTTTGACCAATGAATCTTCTTGAACTACCTAAATGATGGCTTAAAAGTTTTTATTTACTTATTTATTTACTTTGTGTGTGTGTGGGGGGGGGCAAGGGCCATGGTCCAGATGTGGAAATCATATGACAGTTTATGAAAACAGGTTCTCTTCTTCCACCATGTGGGGCCCAGGGTTCGAACTCAGTTTGTAGGCTTGGCAGCAAGCCTCTTTACCTGCTGAGTTATTTTGAGGCCCAAATTAAAGGCTTTCAAAATGAAAATTTGAATATGAATAGAACCTAGCAACTATGAGGAGAAAGTGGAAACATACCATAGTATGATAAGAAAGTTCCACTCTGGAGAGAAAGCCACCATGCCAAGTTACTAAAAAGTTTAATACCTTGAAGAGCCTCTGAGAGCTGCATGTGGTAGCACACATGTGTAATCCCAGCTGGGAAGCCACAGAGACTGCTGCTCTTTGGGTCTCTAAAAAGGCTGTTACATGTCTTTGGTTGGAATTTATGATTGGCCAGTGGCATCAGTGACGAGAGCAGGATCATCTGGACTGAATTCCTGGCATAGCCCACTTTCCAGCAATGTGTGCATTGCAGTGCCTCGGCTGTCTGTGCTGTTGCTTGTCAGTATTTCACAGAGGCAGGAGAGAAGGGACAGGAGATTCACATCCATAATTTGGGGCAGGTGGATAGGACATTTGTTTTCATGGTTGAGTTAAAAGATTTAAAATTTGGGGAAATGAAGTATTTAGACATTTCAGACCAAGATGCTTCTACCTGCGCCTGTGATCTCTGTTCTGTAAGTCTTAAGCCCATGAGTTTCTTTGTTTTTATAAAGCATTTAAGACAAAGATGGAGGGAAGCAGCCAATCACACTGATCGGTGGGGATGAAAATCAGTATCTGGAGGAGAGGAGACGCCTGTGCTCTGATGTGCACCTCAGCATTGCTTACAGCAGTCGAGGTACAGAAACAGCCAAAGTGTTCATCTGCCATAGATGAAAAGATTTTAAAATGTGGTATTTATATACATAGGAGAAAACTATTCAGCCTCAAAAAATCCCCGGAATGTTCTCTCATTTGCAACTACATGGATGAACTTAGAGGACTTTATATTAAGTGACATACACTAGGCACAGAGAGACAAAGACTGTATGATTTCACTGTCATGCGAAGTCTAAAATAAAATCAAACTCCTAGAAGTAGAGGGTAGGATGGTGGTTTCCAGAGGTTGGAAGAGGGATGAGTGGTCTGGAGATGAGGGGAGGTTGAGCAGTAAGAATGAAGTTTCAGTTAGGCAGCAGGAATACCTTGTGGTGAAGTAACACATTTCAGGGTGACTATGGTTAAAAGAATGTCTATTTCAATATTGCTGAAAGAGGGTTTTAATTGTTCTTACCACATAGAAATGATAGAGACTGGAGGTGAAGGTACGATAACTAGGCCTATGTAATCATTTCACAGTGTTTAGATGTTTCAGTACAGCACATAACATGCACAGCTACTAGTTGTCAATGTAAAATAAAATTAAAAAAGTGAAAGAAATAGAAAACCAGGTAGAGGATCTTGCCTGTATCAAAGTCATTGACAAGCATGTTTGGGCAGAAGCCACCAAGGTTGGCAACTGTTGAGAAAGACTTATCATACCCCAAGGTCCCCTTGCACTGAGATAATCCCTTCTCCCTTTGCTCAGGCTCAGTCAACATCCTTTATTTAAACACTGAGGCTTGTTTCTCTCACATGCTACCTCTTTCTCTAGCTTTTGTTTATGTGACATTTGGTGTGAGCAGCAAGCAGTGCCTGGTTCATAGTGAGCGCTCAGCAAATGTTTGCTGACTAAACTGACCATCATGCAATTAGAATCTGCCTTCCAATTTTCCTCCCTTCCTCCCTCCCTCCCTCCCTCCGTCCCTCCGTCCCTCCGTCCCTCCAGGCTTGGTAGCTTTCCCCTGCCATGCCCTCCCACCCTCCCAGGTATTTCAACTTTTCCTTAGTTCCACAGCAATGAAGAAATAGTACCATGGCCTGAAATCTATGGAAATGTGAGACAAAATTAATCTTTGCTCCCTTATGTCATCTGCATGAGTTGTTTTGTCTCAATGAAGAAGCAAACAATACACTTAGCACAGTATATACAGTACCATAGTTAACCCAGGGAAATGCCCAATACATCTGTGTCCCCATTGTAGATATGGAGCAAATTAAGAAGGGCCAAGTCCTATAGAGACTACTCAGAGGAAAGTGGAAGAAAGGGGAGAAAAGATGAATTCCTTTGTAAAAGAACTACTAAAACCTGGAAAACAGTATCTTTTTTTAAAGCTTTTATTTTACTTTTTTAATTGAGCTTTTAAAAGTTCATACAGTATTTCCCACTCACCTCTAGAATCCCTCCCCAGTCCATGACCACTCCCTCCCCTCCAACTCCTCCCATATTGCCCCATCACTTTTTTCTGATAACTTCATGTACTTTCTTCTTTTTTTTTTAAATGGGACTTTTTGCTACTCTAACATTTCCCCCCCTCTGAAGAGGTAATCCTAAAATCTTTTAAGTATTAGGTAAGAGCTCCCAAATACTTTCGACATTTTTGGCCTTTGGAACGGAGTATGTTGCAAGAGGCCCAAGG
>NW_008342399.1:919844-922927 GCF_000622305.1 Nannospalax galili | reverse complement strand
AGACCAAGATTTGAAGTCTTACATCTGAGCAGCACTTTCTGATTAGAAACACAATTATCAATGAGAAATAATTGTCTAAATAACTTTTTTTTTTTGGTCTTTTTTTTTCGGGATAAGGGTCTCCCTGTAGCCCCAGCTGTCCTGGAACTTGCTATGTAGACCAGGCTGGCCTTGAACTCATAGAGATTCACCTGCCTCTGCCTCCCAGTGCTGAGATTAAAGGCATGCGCCACCATGTCTGGCCAAAATAACTTTTTTTTTGGTCTTTTTGAGACTGGGTCTCCATGTAGCCCCCGCTGTCCTGGAACTCACTATGTAGACCAGGCTGGCCTTGAACTCACAGAGATCTGCCTGCCTCTGCCTCCTGAGTGCTGGGATTAAAGGTGTGTGCTACCACGCTTGGCTAAATAACTTTTTATATGGATATAAGCCTAATGTCTGGGAAGGGTAATCCCTTGAACTCTTAAGGAAATATACTGCTATCACCTTACTCTTTGGTTATGCTTTCCTTTTGGGTGTTTAAGACCATACAATTGGCCCAAATAAGCCAATTTATTTTTACACTTAAGGGCATTTGAAGATCTGTTCCTCAGGGGTCTTATGGGCTTAGGAGGAACCCCTGGCTCCTTTCTTTTACCAGTTCCATCTATGTGAAGATAAGTCAAAGGTCCTGATTGATCGTGGCTGACTTCACTTGGGAGCGTGGATGAGATGTTTCCTCTGAGTTGACCCTCCTCTTTGTAGACTGGACACTGGTTCAAGTCCATCTCATGGGGTCTCTAAGTCCTCCCTGAACAAGAGGACAGGTGACTCACCACAGTTACAGGACATTTTGAGAGATGTTCCATAGTCCCCTGGAACTTAGTTAACCTTGGAGGCAGGCAAGGGGCAAAAACTGTCCTTTAAGTCCCTCTGACCAGATTAGTATAGGCCTCAAAGTATGGCTGTTAAACATCCAATAAGGTTAGTTTCACCAGTCTGGTACTTTTAATTACCATGTGCTATATAGATAAACCTTGAGTAAAAAACCATATGTTCTCTGATAAACCTTGACTAGATATGTATTTTGCTCCTTAAACTAGTTGACTAAACTATGACGCGGCAATGTGGGTGCTGGGAATCGAACCTGGGTTCTCTTCAAGAGCAGTCAGTGCTCTTAACCACTGAGGCATCTCCCCAGCCCCCTTTTAACATCTTTTACATTCTTCTTTTTTTAAAAAATAATTATGAGACATAATAACATTAACAAATAAATTTTCCATCTGTTGTGGGAATTCTTTTCCTGTGGATACTAAGCAATGGTTATTCTCTTTTAAGGTTCTAGTTTCAAACCAATATTTGATTAAAGTTTTACTGGGGAATATTCTGTGCTTACTTACCAAGATAACTAAGGGGTTGCTGAGGTGTACGAATGACCTGAGGGTATGTACACTTGAAAGCCTTTACCCAGCATGGATCAAGCCTTCTCTTCCTAGCCTTCCCCAGATTATATACTTTAGCTCTTCCCAAATCCAGGAAGCCATGTGTGATTAGGGCCAAATTGAAAACTGTTGGTTGGGAAGAGTGGCTGGATACTCCAGTGAGGGACCAATGACCTTGCTTGGCCCTCCTTTAATGAATGATCACAACCATCAACAAGCCCAATTGTGACGGTGTTTAGCGAACAGGCTCAGGTGAAGTTCTGATGATGGTAGTTATTTCATGCACAGACTAAACTATGACCATAGAAATTTTAAGATTATGTATTATTTTTGTCTCATCCTTTATATATCATAACAAACCTAACATCTCCATTCCTGTATCCTTTTAACATCTTTTACTAATGAGGGAGAACACACATCGTTTGTTTTTCTGAGTCTGTGTTACTTCACTTAGTATAACAGTTCCTTGATCTATCCATTTCCTTGCAAATTTCATTATTTCATCTTTCTTTACTGCTGAATAGAATTCCACTGTGTAAATATACCACATTTTTGTTAACTACTCATCAGTTGTGGGGTACTTAGGTTGCTTCCATCTCTTAGCTATTGTGAAAAGAGCAGCAACAAACATGGTTGTATGAGTGTCTCTACAATAGGATGAGTCCTTTGGGTATATGCCAAGGAGTGGTAATAGCTGGGTCATATGGTAGGTTCATTTTTAGTTTTTTAAGAGTTCTCCACACTGTTTTCTATAGAGGTTGCACGAGTTTGCAATCCCACTAGCAGTGAATGAGCATTCCCCTTTCTCCACATCCTCACCAGCATTTGGTACCATTCGTTCTCTTGATCCTAGCCAGTCTGTTTGGGGTACAGTGATACCTTAGGATGGTTTTAATTTGCACTTCTCTATTTACTAATGATGTTGAACACTTTTTGAGATGCTTCTTAGCCATCTTTATGTTTTCGTTTAAGAACTCTCTGTTTAGATCTTTAGCCCATGTTTTCATTAGGTCATTTGGTTTCTCGATTCTTTGTTTTTTGAGTTTGTTATATATTCTGGATATTAAACCTCTGTCAGATGTGTCACTGGTGAAGATTTTTTCCCATTCTGTGGGTTTTCTCTTCACTTTTTTGATTGTTTCTTTTGCTGTACAGAAGCTTTTTGGTTTAATGAGGTCCCACTTATTGATTGCTGACCTTAATTCCTGAGCAATTTCTGTCTGATTAAGAAAATCCTTTCCTACACCTATCTATATCTTGTAAGTTACTGCCAATATTTTCTTCTAATAATTTCAGGATTTCCAGTTTCACATTGAGGTCTTTGATCCATTTGGAGCTGACTTTTGTGCAAGGTGAAAGATAAGGCTCTAGATTCATTCTTCTACAGGTGGATCCAGTTTTGCCAGCACCATTTGTTGAAGATGTTGTCTTTCCTCCATTGTGTGTTATTGGCTCCTTTGTCAAATATCAGGTGGCTGAAATTGCATGTACTTGGGTTTGGATCTTCAATGATGTTCCATTGATCCATGCTGTTTTTATGACTATAGCTCTGTAGTATACTTTGAGATCTGATATAGTAATCCCCCCCAGCATTGCTCTTTGTGCTCAGGGTTGCTTTGGCTATCTGGGGTCTTTTGTGCTTCCATATGAATTTAAGGATTT
>NW_008342399.1:919457-919680 GCF_000622305.1 Nannospalax galili | reverse complement strand
TTTCTTTAATGATTTAAAAAATTTCATTGTAGAGATCTTTGGTGTCTTTGGTCAGATTTATTCCAAGATATTTTTTGGCAGCAATTGTGAATGGGAGCATTTCCCTATATTCTTTCTCCAGTTGCTTGTTATTGGTATATAGAAAGGCGATTTTTGTAGGTTGATTTTATAACCTGCCACTATACTGAAAGTAATGATCAGGTCTAGGTGTTTTCTAGTGGAC
>NW_008342399.1:894729-919409 GCF_000622305.1 Nannospalax galili | reverse complement strand
ATATATTTAGGGTTAGTATATGGAAAGGCTACTGATTTTTCTGATTTTTGTAGTTGTAACCTGCCACTTTACTGAAAGTGTTGATCAGTTTTCTGGTAGAATTTTTGGGATCTCTTAGTATCATATCATCTGCAAAAGGGGATAGTTTGACCTCTTCTTTTCCAATTAGCACTGCTTTAATTTCCTTCTCCTGTATTATTGCTTTCACAAGAGTTTCAAGCACTATGTTGAAAAGGAGTGGAGATAGTGGACATCCTTGTCTGGGTTTTTTTATTTTATTTTATTTTATTTTTTGTATTTTTGAGACAGGTCTCCTTGTAGCCCCAGCTGTTCTGGTTCATTCCTGATTTCAATGGGAATGCTTCCAGGTTTTCTCCATTTAGAATGATATTGGCTGTGGGTTTGTTATATATAGCTTTAATTATGTTGAGGTATATTTCCTCCAGTCTAATTCACTTTAGAACTTTTATCATGAATGCATGCTGAATTTTGTCAAAAGCCTTTTCTGCATCTATTGAGATGACAATGTGGTTTTTGTCTTTGAGCCATTTATATGATTAATGACATTTATTGACTTGCATATATTGAACCATCCCTGCAGTTCTTTAATAAAGACTACTTGATCATGGTGAATGATATTCTTGATGTATGTCTGTATGCCATTTGCAAGTATTTTGCTGAGAATTTTTGCATCTATGTTCATTAAGGATATGGGCCTTTAGTTTTCTTTTTTGGTTGTGTCTTTACCCGGTTTGGGTATTAGAGCGATGCTGGCTTCATAGACGGAATTTGGGAGTTCTCCATTTCTATCATTTTGAATAATTTAATTAATATTGGTTGGAGATCTTCTTTAAATGTCTGGTAGATTTCTAATGTAAATCCATCTAGGTCTGGGCTTTTTTTAGTTGGGAGGCTTTGTATTACAGTTTCAATTTCCTTATATGTTATGGGTCTGTTTAAACTGTTGATCCCTTCTTGGTTTAACTTGGTGGTTCCCATGATTTCAGATATCCATTTATTTCTTTTAGATTTTCAAATTTCTTTTGGGTGTCTGTTGTGATGTTTCCCCTTTCATCTCTGATTTTGTTGATTTGCATTTGCTCTTTCTTTCTTTTGGTTAACTGGGCTAAGGGTCTATCTTGTTTAGCTTTCCAAAGAACCAGCTCTTAGATTCATTAATTCTTTGTGTTGCTTTCTTTGTTTCTATTTCATTAATGTCTGCTTTGATTTTTGTTATTTCTTTTCTTCTGCTAGATTTGGGTTTCATTTGTTCTTGCCTTTCTAGCGTCTTGATTTTAGTGTCATGTCATTTATTTGGGCTCTTTCTAATTTTTTTAATGTAGGCACTTAGAGCTATAAACTTCCCTCTTAGGACTGCTTTTAAAGTGTCCCAGTGGTTGTGTTGTGTTGTATTGTATTGTCCTTTTCATTGAATTCCAGGAATTCTTTCATTTCTTTCTTAATTTCTCCTTTGACCCACTCATTGTTTACGAGTGTGTTGTTTAATCGCCATGAGTTCCTGTGGTGACTAGGGCTTTGTCCAGTGCTGAGTTTGAGCTTTATTGCATTGTGGTCCAGTAGAATGCATGGAAGTATTTCAGTTTTTTTGTATTTGTTGAGGTTTGTTTTGTGGCCCAGTATGTGGTCAATTTTTGAAAAAGTTCCATAGGGTGCTGAATAGAAAGTGTATTTTTTTAGTGCTTGGATAGAGTATTTGAAAGATGTCTGTTAGGTCCATTCGATGTATAGTATCATTTAATACAGATGTCCCTCTGTTTATTCTTTGTCCAGTTGACCTGTCTAATGGAGATAGTGGGGTATTAAAGTCCCCTAGTATTACTGAGGTTGAGTTAATCTATGTCTTAAAGTCCTGTTTTTTTTTTTTTTTTTTTTTTATGAATTTGGTGAACCAGAGTTTGGTGCATGTATGTTCAGGTTGTAATATCATCTCAATTGACTTTTTCTTTGATGAGAATGGAGTGATCCTCCTTATCTCTTGTGATTAGTTTTACTTTTAAGTCTATTTTGTCAGCTATTAGAGTTGCAACCCCTGCTTGTTTCTTAGTGCCATTTGCTTGGAATATTCTTTTCCATCCTTTTACCTTAAGGTAGTGCCTGTCCTTGAAGGTGAGATGGGTTTCTTGCAGACAACAAAAAGATGGATTATTGTTTCTTAATCCATTCACTTAGCCTGTGTCTTTTGACTGGGGAGTTCAGTCCATTGATATTTAAGGTTATTATTGAAAGATGTGTATTTGTTGCTGTCATTTTGATTGCTGTTTGTGTTCTTTGTCTAATTTTGTATTTCCTCAGTTATGCCTTTATTTATTTTCTTTCATTACCCCTGGAGTGTAGTTGTTCCTTTCTCTGCTCTTTGTATTGCTTCAAGTATTTTTTGAAGGTCTAGTTTCATGGACATGCATTTTTTCAGGCTATTTGTGTCATGGAAGATTTTTCTTTCCCATTCAACTATAATAGACCTTTTTGCTGGGTAAAGTATTCTGGGTTGGCATCTATTGTCATTTAGAACTGGAAATACCTTGGTCCATGCTCTTCTGGCTTTCATAGTTTGCACTGATAAGTTAGCTGTAATTCCGATGGGCTTTTCTTTATATGTGACTTGTTTTTTCTTTTGCAGCTTTCAGTATTCTCTCTTTGTTCTGTATATTTAGTGTTTTTACTATGATATGTCGTGGGGAGTTTCTTTTCTGATCCTGTCTATTTGGGGTTCTATGTGCTTCCTTAGTTTCAGGAAATTCTTTTCCACAATCCTTGTTAAGATCTGGTCAGTACCATTAACCTGAAATTCTTCTCCTTCCTCTATGCCTATGATATGTAGTTTTGGTCTTTTTGTGGTGTCCCACATCTCTTGCATAGTCCATTCCTGGTTTTTTTTTTTTTTAATTTTTCATAATCTTGAGTGGTCCAGTTCTTCAACTTTATCCTCCAGTGTTGATAATTCTGTTTTCCATTTCATTCATTTTAGTGGTGAGGCTTTCCCCTGTTGTTTCATGTTGGCTTATTGAATTTTTCACTTCCTTCTTCATTCTGCCTGAGTTTCCTTCAGTGTTTCTCTTTTGTGAATTCATTCAGAAGTTTATCCCTATCTTCTTTTAGCTCTTTGATTTGTTTGTTCATGTATTCTTTAAATTCATTGAATTCCTTGATCATGTTTATAATTGTTCTTTTAAATTCTGTGTCCTGGGTTATCTCTAGGTGGTTCTTCTTGTAGAACTCTTCCACAGGACTGGTGGAGTTTGTTGGGGACATAGTGTTTGGCTTTCCATCTTATTCTTTCGTTTTGATTTTGGCATGTGAATTTCTTTTGTTGTTTGATTCTGATATGAGAATTAAGTTGAGTTATGCTTCTGTTTGTATTATTGGTGTGCCTTGGTCCTTTTCTCATTGGTTATGTAAAGTTGGTTGGTCCAGGTTTCAGGTTCTCTCAGGTTTTATATTTCAGGGAACTGATGGCTTCAGATCAGTTACTCAAGAGCACCCACAGAAGCCCAAGTCAGGTTCCAGTCAGGTACACTCAGGCTTCCTTCCAAGGTTTGCACCCCTACTAGTGGGAATTCTGAGCAAAATTGGGAAGTTTCCTAAGGGGGGCTGACTTTCAGACTCTCAGGTGGTCTGCTGAGTTCTCAGCCTCTATGCCAGAGGAAGTCAGAACAGGCAGTCTTTGGTGGTCTGCTGTGATCACAGCTGCTACACTGATGGAGGCTCTGAACCTGCCCTCTTAGGCTGTCTGCTAACATCTCAGCCTTATCCTATCAAAGCCAGGTCTGCCTTGGGGCCTTGGGAGGGACCTCATGCAATCCCAGTTAGGGGTTTGGATATGGCACAATTAGGGGAAGCTCATTATCACATGGAGGCAGGATCCTGGTGCTCTCAAGCAGTCCCCTGAGTTCTCAGCCCCTA
The DNA here is from genome assembly GCF_000622305.1 of Nannospalax galili. Taxonomy (NCBI): domain Eukaryota; kingdom Metazoa; phylum Chordata; class Mammalia; order Rodentia; family Spalacidae; genus Nannospalax; species Nannospalax galili. Next base: position 915,488 of record NW_008342399.1, on the reverse strand, counting down.
TGCCAGGGGAAGGCTCCATCTATCATATTTTCGAGACAAGGTCTCTCATTGGCTCCTGGGACTCACCACTGAGCCCAGGGATCCACCTGTTTCTCCCTCCCCAGCCCCAGGGTTTTACGCATGTACCACTATCCTGGCTTTTTGCATGGGTTCTGGGGAGAGAACTTAGTTCCTCACCCTTGTGTGGCAAGCAGTTTACCAACTAAGCTATCTCCCAAGTTTTTTAAAAAATATTTTATTTATTATTTATATTTTATGTGTATGTGTATTGCCTGCATATAGGTAAATGTACCTGTGTCGTGCAATGCCCGCAGAAGACAGAAGAGGCTGTCAGATCCCCTGGAACTGGAGTTACAGACAGTTGTTAGCTGCCATGTGGATGCTGGGATTTGAACCCGGGTCTTCTGAAAGAACAACCGGTGTTCTTAACCACTGAGTCATCTCTCTAGCCCTGCTATCTCCCAAGTTTTAAAAAAGATTTATTTATTTTCATTTTATATGTGGAGGGTGATTTTGCTTCGTGCTTATAGTGATGGTATACGTATGTCATGTGTAAGAAAACAGTAGTGACAGGTAAGCAGGTGGCTGTGGTTTGGCTACTCAGGAGTTTGGTGAAGATATTAGTTCTGCCTCTGTCCAGGAAGTGGCATTCCTAGTATGTTCTGAAACAGGAGGAGGCTGGACTGTGGGCTGACTGGGGAGTTCCAGATAACAAGACTACAAAGGATCAGTTAGAACTGAATCTGAGCAAAAACTGGGGAATTCCCATATGCCCATGGAAATGTTATCATATATATTGCTAAACAGAGCCATATGTTCAATTTAATTGAACCATCCATAACTAAAACTCAGAAGCAAACTTATAGATTTTATTAATTTTTTAGTTGAAAAGCGGTAGATTTTTTTTTTTTTCTTTTTGAGATGGAGTCTTGCTGTGTGGTCCAGGCTGTTGCTAGAGTGAGGTAGCTCAAGTCTGCCTCCTGCCTCAGTCTCCTGAGTAGCTGTGACTTCAGGTACATATTATCTCTATGCCTGACCTGGCAAAGTTTATTTTTTTTAATTTAAATTTTATTTTTTTGACATGTATGAGTGTATTGCCTATATGCATGTAGATGCACTTGTGTTGTGCAGTACCCATGGAGGTCAGAAGAGGGTGTCAGATGCCCTGGAACTGGAGTTATGGACAATTGTTAGCAGCCATGTAGGTGCTGGGAACCAAACGCAGGTCCTCTGCAAGAGCAGCCAGTGCTCTTAACCATTGAGCCATCTCTCCAGATCCCTTGTAATGTTGTTTTTAATGTATAAAAAGAAGTTGATGAGGTGTTGTCTAGTGGCAGGTAGGACTGATTTCCTGACTCCAGTCCAGCAAAACTTGGCTATTGTTATCTACAGTGTATTTCCTGATATTTTTTTCAAACAGATTATTTGTTCTGTAGTTTTATAATATTATTAACCAGGATCCCTGTGAGAATATAGATTTGCCTGTTGGAGGAGTTAATGATCAGCTCTTTATTGCCTTAGAGCCAAAGCACAGTGACTGAGGTCAGCACCCTTCTTCTGAGTCCCTTTCAGATGGTTATGCTATACATTTAAAATACTTAACTTCATTGCTGCTGTCTGTATTCCATCCTGTGCTCTTCCACAACCCCGGGTGATTTAAAAAAAATTACATACTTTAAAAGTAACTTCCTGTGTTATAGAGTTCTTGTAGGCTTTGGCAAAAACAGTCTTACACCCAAACATTTCCATCAGCTCTCTGGTTTTCTTGCGTCAATCTCTTGCAACCCCAACCCTCCTTTTATCTCCAATCCCTAAAAAAATGCTAGTCTGTTTTCCTTCCTGCAGTTTTCTTTTTCTAGACTGTACTATATGCTAAGCCACATAACATATAGCCTTTGGGGATATGGTTTCCTGTACTTATCAAAATACATATGAGATTTGTGCGTGCGTGCGTGCATGTGTGTGTGTGTGTGTGTGTGTGTGTGTGTGTGTGAGTGTGTGTGTGTATAGTTTCTGCTTTATGCCACTGAGTTTTATTCCATCTGGATATACTGCAGTTTAACCATTCATCTGTTGAAGGTCCAGGTTTTAGTGATTATAGATAATGCTGCTTTAAATATTTACATGTATATTTTTACATGAACATAGGTTTTCAATTCACTTGGCTAAAATACAAAGTAATATTGCTGAGTCCTGTCATTAGCTGTGTTTGACTTTATGAAAACATTGAAAAGCAGTTCTCCAAAGTGGTTGCATAATTTTGTACCTTCTGCATCAACATGTGCTTCTCAAGTTGTTCTATATTTTCACAAGTTCACAGAACTGTGAGTTTTAGCTATTCTAATAGGTGTGTAGTAATATTTTATTATGTGGTTTTATTTTTGACACGGGGTCTGGCTCTGTTGCCCAGACTGGTCTGGAACTCCGGAGCTCCTCCTGGGTAGCTGAGGCTGCTGGCTTACTGTGGTTTTACTTTGTCTTCCCCTCATCTCTTGTACCAGCATCTTTTCATGTGCATACTTGCTGTTGTGCTGGATAGCTTTAGTTGTCAACTTGACACAGTTGAGTCAAAAGGAGAGGGAGCCTCAATTGGGGAATTGCCTCCATTGGACTGGCCTGTGGCCATGTCTGTGGGGCATCTTCTTGATTACTGAGTGATGTGGGAGGGCCCAGCCACTATGGGTGGTTCCACCCCTGGGCAGGTAGGCCTGTGTTATATAAGAAAGTAAGTTGAGCATGGGCCAGAGGAGCAAGCCAGTAAGCATCATTCCTTCATGGTCTGTGCTCCCAGCTCCTGCCTCCAGGTTCCTGCCCTGAGTTCCTACCTTGGGCTCCCTCAGTGATAAACTGTGACCCGGAAGATGTAAGCAGAATAAACCCTTTCTTCCCCAAGTTGGTATTGGTCAGAGTATTTTGTCACAACAATGGAGAAACAAACTAGGACTCTTCATGTCTTTTCTTTGGTGAAGTGTCTACAAAGATATAGTTCCCTTTTCCCCATTTCATATTGGGTTGTTGATCTTGTTGACTTACAAAAGTTTATATATTTTTGGATACAACTTTCTTCTCAGAAATGTGATTTACAAGCACTTTTCTCTCAGTTTACAGCTTATTTTTTTTCAGTCTATTAACCATTTTTTTTCAGTGTGAAAGTTCTGATTTTTGCAAAGTGAGTCTAATTTACTGAGTTTTCTCTTATTAAAATTATTACATTAATTTACTTACCTATTTTGTGAGTTTGTGCCTGGGTGCATGTGTGCCATTGGTATATGTGTGTGTGTAGGTCAGAGGACAAATTTCACGTTCAGTTTTCTCTTTCACCATGTGGGTGCTGGGTTCGAAGCTTGGCAGCAGGCACCACTGAGCCATCTTATTAGCTCTGAACTTTTTTTTTTTTTTTTTAAGTGGATCTCGTCTTTAGTGCCATGCCTAAAAACTCTGTGCTAAACACAGGGTCATACAGATTTTCTCCTTGTTTTCTTCTAAAAGTCTACAGTCTAGCACTTAATTTGAAATCTGTGATGCCGTGGACTTAAATTTTGTGTAAACATGAGGTATGTGTTAACTATCTTTTTGACTATATACGTTCAGTTGTTCCAGCATCATGCATTAAAAAGATCATCCTTTCTCTATTGAACTACCTTTGTTACTTTGACAAAACTTAACAACAAAGCTATGTTTGTGTGGGTTGATTTCTAGGTGGCTTGCCTATTCTGCCTGTTTATATCTCTTCACCAGTAGTACAGAGTTGGTCACCATGGCTCTATAGTTTTGAAACTGAGCAGTGTAAGTCTCCTAGATTTATTCTCCTATGAAAGAAAGACTAATTTTATGAAAAAATTATTTTGACAATTCCTGCGTGCTTTTAGATATAAATTCTATAATCAACTTACTGATATCTAAATAAATCTTCCTGAGATTTTAGTTGGAATTGTATTCACAGAGCAGATTGGAGCAACTGACATCTCAGAAACCAGAAATCCCCTAATCTATGAACATTTTGTCTCTCCCTTTACCTAAGTAAAGCTTCATTCTTCATCCAGTGTTTTGTCACTTCCAGCATTCAGATGTTGCACACATTTTATTAGAGTTATACATAGCTATTTAAATTTTTTATGCTAGTGTGAGTGGCATTGTTTTTTAAATTTCAAATTTCCAGGGGATGGAAAGAGGGCTCAATGGTTACGAGCATTGGCTGCTCTTAGTGAGGACTCAGGTTCAGTTCCCAGCAACCACATGGTGGCTAACAACTGTCCCAAACTCTAGTTCTAGGGAATCCAATGCCCTCACCTGGCCTCTGTGGGCATTGTACTCATGTGGTACACTTACATCCATGAAGGTAAAACACTTATACACATAAAATAAAAATCAATCAAGCATAAAATATTCAAATTCCAGTTGCTCATTTTTGACATATAGGAACACAGTTACTTTGCATTTTGTTTTGTTTTTGAGACAGGGCCTTACTACTTAGCCCTGACTGACCTGGAATTTGCTATGTAGACAAGGATGACTTGGAACTTGCCATGATTCTTCTAACTCTGCCTCTCTAATTGACTTTATACTCTATAATTTTGCTAATCTCATTAGTTATAGAAGATTTTGTTGGTTTTTTGATTTTTTTTAAAGTAGATAATCATGTCACCGGCAAATAGAGACAATTTTATTTCTCTTTTTTCTAATCTCTGTACCACTTATTTACCTTGAATTACTAAGTAGAACTTTAGTAAAGAGGGTCATCCATGTTTTTGTTCCAGATTGTAGCAGAAAAGCATTCAGCCTCTCACTATTAAGTATAATATTAGTTCTAAGGCTTCTAAGACATTTCTTTTCCCCTAGATATCTTTGGTTGGATGCAGTAGCACATTCCTATAATGCCAGTACTTCAGAGGTGAGAAGCAGGAGGGTTTTGGGTTCTAGGTCAGTTTGGGCTACTTAATGAGACATTGTCTCAAAACAACAAAAAACAGGGAAGCGGGGAGGGGAAGGGAGAAAGACAGAAGGAAGGAAAAAAAAGAAAGGAAAGAAAAAAGGAAGGAGGGAAGGACAAAGCTCTCTTCTACTCTTTGCCAAGAGCTTTGTTGTTTGTCTGATCATGAATGGAGGTTGAGTTTTGTTAAATGGTTTGTCTGCATTTATTGAGCTAGTATGGCTTTTCTTCTTTTCTCTGGTTAAGATAGAGTTGTACTAATCATATTTGAATGTTGAACCTGCCTCAAATTCCTGGATAAACCCCACTGGTTATAACATATTACCTTTTTTATGTATTACTGGATTTAATTTGCTAATATTTTGTGAAGGAATTGTATCCATGTTCCTGCGCAATATTGGTCTATAGTGTTCTTTCCTTACAATGTCTTTGTTGAGTTTGTATATTAGTATAGTTCCATTAAAATTTTTTATTACATTTGTTTATTGATTGGTTGACTCTGTGGGGTATGTGTGTGTCTGTGTGTGTCTGTGTGTGTGTGTGTGTGTGTACTCATGCCATGAGCTTCTGGGGGTCAGAGGACAACAACTTGTGGGTGTCAACTCTTGCCTTCTATCATATTAGTCCCAGGGATCAAACCTAGGTTATCAGACTTAGTAGTAAGTACCTTTATCTGCTTGCTATCTTGCTGTTCCTAATTCCATTTTTATTTGAAAAAAAAAAAAAGATTCTGCGTAAGTAGACTGGAGCACATTGTGCTTGTGAGATGTGAGGGAATAGAGTGATAAAAAATAGTGTGGTATCACAGGTAGTCCATTTTTTATACGGAGAAAGGAATTAGATCTCTTGCTCTCTCTTCACTTCTCTCTGCCTCTTGGGACAATGGCTACTTTTTTCTCTTCCATGAGTGGTTTGATACCCACAGTACCAGGATCAGGGTAGGTCTTACTGCTAAAGCTGCCAGTTTCTGTAATAGGCAGGGTCTGAAATTTTCAGCAAACTTGTACCTAAATTTGTATAGAACTCTATGCATGTTAGCCAGTGAGAAAAAAAGGAGATAAGTATCTAAACTTGCACAGATTTCAGTGAACTTTCCCCTTGAAGTTACCAGCATGCTTTTACACACAGAACAATAGAAGCGTCCTCATTAAGCTGGCAGAGCAGAGGCATGCTTCTACTGCATCCAGTCCAGACTCTTAACATAGCTCTTTCCATCTCTCTTAGGAGGAAAATAGAAGGAAATCAGTAGTTGTGCAACCATATAACTTTGTCTAAGATTGGAAATCATTACTTTGTATATTGACCTATTGAAAATGATTATTTAAATATAAACACAATGAGCATTGATTAAAGAGGTGTTTCTTTGTTTAGTATTTGTTCTGGTACCCCCGATACAACTATATACCCTTTTCCATTCATTTGCAGATGATGGAAATGTAATAACTCTAAGCAAATAAGCTAAGGTTGCTGTATGAAAGCATTTGTTAATATAGCTTTTATTCTAATTGTGAAAAAAATGATTAACCTTTCCACAAATGTTTGACCTTTGTGTGGAAAACACATTGTCAGGGACTAGACTCATTGTCCAAGTAAACATCAAGTTAGTTCCAGCAACACATACCCTCAGAAGCACCCAGCCATTCTCCTGGGACCTTTGAATTTCTCTGGCTTGCTTTTTTCAGCAGTGTTTTTAAAACATTCTTTGTTTTCTTTATATCCCTCTTTCCACCTCTAGCCTCCCTTCATTTCTATCTTTTTCTCACTGTTGACCTGGTATTGAGGATCCAGGGCTAGTGTTAAGTCCCAGCTGATACAGTTTTCTTACTGACACAGCTTACTTTTTTCTTGGTTGCATTGAAGGGTGGGCTCCATAGGGACAGAAAGTGGCAAGAATGAGCACAAGGAAGGACATGGGGCCACCACATCTTTCCAGGTCTGTTGGATTCAAGACTGAACAAGTAGACATTTCCACTAGAGTTATCTGAGCTGTGGTCTTGAGCTGTTTGTGAAGCTCCCCATTCAGGAGTCTGAAGAGTGGGAAACATATAATTTTGGGGGCTGGGGAAGAAGGGTCAGCCAGGGTTGGCCATTCTGAGTATGTGTTGTGTGTAAGGCAGACTTTTATGACATGGAAGTCACTGTGGAATATTCATGGCAAGTCAACTATTTTCTATTCTCATTTGGAAGGATGGATTATGGAATAACAGAGTTTCTGGGTAGAAGTATGCCTTCCCTTCTTAATTGTCATGGATCATATTTTTCTGCAGAAGGAGGGGGAAGAGGGGGAAGAAATAAAAAATAGTAACGCATGTCTTTAAACAGGAACCCTTTCATTAGCTCATCATTGTGGAACATGAAGAAGGAGAAGAGTCTGTATGCATCTTGGATTTTGACTATAAGTAGGAGGGATGACCTAGGAAACTCAGGTCAAGCTGTCTTCTTGTGTTAGCACTGTAATATAAGGGGTCTGTTGGCCTCGTGTATCTCAGTTTCCTCCTATGGAGAAGGAGGGTAGTGGTGATAATTGGCCATGTAGAGCACTTAGATAAGCAAAGGGGAACACAGTTAATTATCATCATCTTTGGGACCAGTTAGGGAGATGGTCAAGGTCATTTGTTGAAAAAAGGAAATAAGAGATTTGAATGGCATAGAAATCAGTTTCTGAGTTTGAGGATTGGGAGATGCTGACATGGGGGTTACAGAGTTGGAGTGTGTCTCTTTTGGAACCTGCCAAGTTTTTTTAATCAAAAGATTGGATGTGTGAAGAAAAGTGAAACCAAAATTGATCATATGCCTGACTCCATGTTGGGTGCTGAAGAGTGTCCTGGCATTGAAATGTGTCCGGTGGGAACTTGTCTATCCTTAGATTAGGATGCCTGAGAAAGTCCAAGGTCAAAGGAGACTGAATGTAACAAATAGATTGTTGAGGGTCTGATCATCTATGTCATCATGTGAAAATCAACACAGCTTCTGGGCTGTATTTCTATATGTCTTTGTGTTTGTGACTTCATGTATATGTGTCTGCCTTCATTCAGAAATTTTATATGTAGTTTTGTATGCACAAATATGAAGACACACAAATATGTATGTCCATGTAACAATTTCCACAATGAAAATACAGAACTCCTCCAGTATCCCCAGGCTCCATTGTAGCTAGCTAACCCTTCCCTATCCTTCCACTCCCCAAAGGTAAACTTTGTTTAGATTTCCATCATCAGAGATTAATTTCGTAGGGTAAATATTTGGACTGTGAATGTCTTTCTTCCAGATTGCTAGTGTTGAAAAAGTAAAGTTTTAGCGACGCCAACATATTTAGCTGAGACAGAAATGAAGTAAAATGAGCTCTCAAATTATGTGGCCTTCACTGAGGAATTTTTTACCATCCTTCATACAAAGTGGATGTTCCCTGAGGCTTAGTCACTCTTTATGCCTCAGATGAAAAACACTTCTCCCCTTGGATGAGTCACAGACTTTATAGCAAGCAACAGAACTCTGACGTAAGCAGAGGAGAAAGTAGTTGGAAAGAGAGCTGGAAGCCCAGGCTGAGAACAGTAGGAGTGAGGAAGGGTCTGCCGTAGGGAACCCGGCCTGGAGTTTCCACGTCCTATGCTGCCAAGTTGCTGAGGGGCATTGCTGACTCACTCCCTTTGGAGTCACCCTGCTGCGCTTGTGAACAGGCTCCAAGGACTCTGGGTCTTTGTGTGACTCTCTTCAAATTTACAGCCTGGGAGGGGACAAAAGTTGACTTCTAGGGACCAGAAGAGGTCACATGACTTCCAGGGACCAAGAGAGGGAACGTCCACTTCCATATTGTGAGGTAGGGTCTCTCCTGCCTCCAGGACTCATACAATGGGCGATTCCCTCAAGTAGGAAGCTGTTTGGATGCCTTTCAGAGCAAGAGAAACAAAACCAAAACTCCCCAAGGCAAGTGTCCACAACACAATCAGGTTTCTCTTATTGTTATGTGTTATCACTATTTCAATGATGCTTGGAAACTAACCCTTACTGCAAAGGTGGATTTTGTCTTAAGATCAAAGCCCATGCCAAGGATCATTGTGTGTCACAATGGAGATTCCAACTATAATGATCACACTAAGTTATTTTTTTGATGTCAGGCCCTTTGTGGAGCTTCTGTCATTTCTTAGAAATGGTGTCTTGAGTTTTCAAGTAAAGTTGTTTTGGTGTCATTAAGTCTCAGAAAAATATGCTGACAGTGACATATTTTTTCCAAAGAAATCTCACTTGTCCCAAAGCTGAGAGGTGGCGCGCTTCTGATTACACACTTGTATGATATCCACTACCGTAATACAGTAGTCCGCTAACAACATGGAGTTTTCAGCTTTTTTATTGTGAGTGGGAAGGGGGAGGGTCTTGTCTCTTTTAAATTACATACTCTTTTGGAATGAAGACCAAGCTGAATTTGATTCACTTGCCCTTAGGAAATTAAAAACTCCAAGAGTGATGGATTTTATTTTCTTTAACTGATTAGCTGTCATGTAACAAACATCGTCATTTCTTAAATTAATCCAAACAATTCATTTATCTCCTAAATTAATAATGCATTAACTGAGAATTACTGCTTTGTGTTCTGATAACAAGTTGTCCCTCAGTAGCTGAAGAGGACTGGTCCAGAGACTCAATCCTCAGATACCTAATCTACAGATGTTCATGTCCCTTATATAAAAATGTATAGTATCTGCATATATTTGCACAGTCCTCCTATATATCTGCATATAGTGCTGTGCTGGAGAATGAGCCTGTGTGTGGCCCTGTGCTTGGTAGGCAAGTACTCTACTACTGAGATACTGAGTATATCTTTTACAACAGGGCAGTAGCCCAGGCTGGCTTGGAACTCACTATGTAGACTAGGCTGGTCTAGAATTTGAGATCCTATGGCTTCTGCCTCCTTGATGGGATATAAGTATGCATCACATACCCAGCATCCCCTGTATGCTTTAAATCATTTCTAGAATACTTATAATACATAATATAGTATAAAGCTATGTAAATAGTTATTACATTGTTTAGGGAATAATGACAAAAGTTTGTACACTGCAGACCTGATTTCTCCCTTAAGGTTTTCTGAGATTGGTTGAATCTGTAGATACAGAACTGGAACATAGGGAAAGCTGATCATACTGCCAGTGGAAGGGCCTGAATTTGAGACAGAGTTCTCTTTACCCCCATTCTTTTGTGTAGGATTTTGCACCCATTACCCAGTTGTTTATGGCCTGGGTTTTGATTGTGTTTGTTATTGTGACTTGAACAAGTCTGGGTGAAGTTAATGCTCAATGCTGGTGTAACCAGTTGTACTACCCAGGGGTGTCTGTGCCAATCCATGTTTGCCGGACAGCACTGTGGCCTCAGGGAGAGTCTCAGGTGGTCAGTGGAGCAGCTAGTGTTTGTTTCTGTTTGCTTTGTTGTGGAAACACCACCTCTCTCTTAGCAGACCAACCCCAGATGCCACAGGCTCTTAGTGACATTCTTCAGACTTTGTAGAGTGTATGTTTTCTCAGATGTCCATATTAATATCAGTGCTTAGAGATTAAGGTCATTTGAAGGAGTATTCAAGGGCTGGAACTATTTGTCTCAGCTAAATGAATTTGGCTTAGAAGTACTTAGCTAAGCTACATACTAAGTAAAAACTTTGTGAGTTCTGAATCTTATGAGATTCATGCTCAGACTATGAATCTTATGACTAAAAGACTATTCTTCCTGTACTCAGAATTTCCACTTTTTCTCACCGTAAAGATAACATTTATGGGGCTAGGATACAGTGATACAGTGCTTGCTTAGCATGCATAGTACCTTGGGTTCTATGCCCAACGCTGGGGAAAACAAACAAACACGCATATGAAGGAAGAAAAGAATATTGCTGTTGTTGCCAAGAGTGACCTATGTATACACTTAGCACATACCTTCCTGAGTAGTTGGTAAACTTCAAGTATTGAAAGAGGATTCAGGATGGATTTTAAAAAATCCTCCAACCAGGTTAATGCTCAGATTGGTTACTTAGCATAATAGACTCATAATTCTGTAATTATAGTTTATAGTGATATTCAACATGTACATTTGGGGCTATTACTACATGACAGAACAAAGGATTATGTTTGGTTTGCTCCCATTGTATAACCCTGGCCTGAGACCTTTTTTGCCACTTCCCCCTTCCTTTCTTGTTTTCCTGGGAGTCTGCTTACTAAGTGGTTCATGTTAATTGAGTTGTTAAGCTGCTTTATTTCACCCCCTCTCTGTGTGGTTACTCTCCCCTCTTTTCCCTATAGAGCTTTCTGGGTAATCTCTTTATATACTATCAACATATTTATTTGGGAAAACTGGAAGGATGCCATACCTCAGATCCTGTGTAATATGACAACAAGGAAGAACATGGTTGGGGGTTTTATTTGTTGTTGAATCTGCATTCATTCCTTATGACTTTTATTTATTCCTTAAAAGTTTATTGAGTGCCAACACATGTCAGATATTGAGCTAGGTAGGAGAAATGCAGAAAGAAGAGAACATATAGTTTCTGGATATGGAGTGGGATAGAAAAAAAGGAAACCATAATTGCAACTGTAAGCTTGTGAGAGTTTCATGTGGAAGCATATTCTTATAGCAATCAGAGGGTGCAAAGGGCTGTTGTGATCAGTTATGGAAGTGATGACATTACACTGAAGATAATAGGACTTGTCTTCTGTATGCTAGTTACTGGGATTATGGATCTCTGCAAGCTATACCCAGGCAAGAAGCATGGAATTTCTTCATTTCTTCCTAAGATTTGTTGCTCCTGAGTCTCTGACTACTGGGTAGCACATAACAAAATGAATCCACTGTAGGATTTGTAGTATGATGGACTCATAGAAACAATTCCTTCTGGTTTTGCATATTCATTCAGTTAAATAAAATAGTGTTTCCTATAGCTGCCTTCCTCCTGGATTCCTTTCCAGGATGGTTCTGCATGTATGGGGAAGGAGAAGGGGGCTGGGGGCTGAGGAGTGTCTGGCTTCATGCCACTTCTCAGTTGGTTCATCCATTCTTACTTTGGTTGGGTTGGGTAATTCTTGTTCTTTCAGGCATGCCAGGGCCCAACTATACTCTGAGCTCATCTTGTCTAGACTTCCTCTCAGCTTCTAAGGGCCCCTTTCTGGACTTCTGCACACCTCTGTCATATCTTCTACCCAGTTCAGGGTCTAGGATGTCATCCCAGTGATCTCTGCTGTCCTGGGGCACATCTTTTCTCTAATTAGGCAGAGTGTGCTGTCTGGTGATACACTACAATCTTCATCCTCCTTTGGGATGTTTTTGGTAGACTTCTGGTCTGTTCACACCACCAGAACTACAGCTGGCTGGAGAAAGCCCAGTGCTGTCCATTCTGCTTCACTGTGTGTGTTCTGCTCGACTACTTCCTGGGACAATGCAAGAGAATCTCCCCACATCACAGCATCTAAATGCCACTCACTCCTGGAGTGCCAGTTACTTATTTGACAACCTGTCCATCTCTGCAGCTGGGGCCCACAGAAGGGCTGTTAGGACCTGAGTGCATCACCTCCCCTAGTCCAGTAGGGGTGAAGGTTGTGCTCTCCCCCGCCAACATGGACTCATTATTTCCTCTGTCCTGTGGCAGCAAGCTTTACCCCTGGGCTTAATAAGAACTCGATAGGAAGGATATTTGTCTTCAGTGAAAGAGACCATGCTCCGAGTTTTTCAAACCCGGCTCTCGATAAAGCCTGCCTTTCCAGCTCATTGTCTTGCTGTGAGATCATACTTGGATGTCAGAAGCTGACCTTTCTCCTTTCCCGTCTCCTGTGATGGTGATAAAATGTCCCCTCTGCTTACTCCCAGCATCTAGAGCCCAAGGCAAGTGGATACTTCAGGCTGACAAAGGAAATGTCCCGTACCTCAAATGAAGGGAGAAAATGTGCACATTACTATTTCTCAGACTTGGCTCAGTAACTATAATATAACTTCTGTGCAAACTTGGAAGTATTTGCCTCACAATGTGACTTTAGTTACTTATCTTTTGAAATATATAAATACGCCCAAAGTGGATGCCGACCACTGTGGTAGGCATGTGTCCCCAGTGGCCAAGCCCTCTGATGTACCTCTGTAGAAAACCCCCACTACCAAGTGAGGCGGGTTGTATTCTCATTTAGGAAGAAAATATTATCTGGGGATTATATTCCTGACTACGTGCTAAATAGTAAGGTCACAGAATACTGTGCGCTGGGAAAAGCACAGGCTGAAGAGTAGGGGCAGGTATGGCTCCCACTATTAATCCTGACTTCAGACCATCCACCTTCTCCCAGACAAATGGTTAAAATAAAAATATGATGTATATTAACAAGAAACAATGCCAGACAGGAGATACCTTCCTTTGAGTTGTTGGCCAGGGTGGCCCAAGAGACTCCCAGACAGTAACCCAGCATAGAGCTGGGAAAATGAACAGCAGACCCCAGTCTTATCTAAAGGAATATTGGCAACTGATTGCTGCTAGATGAGGAACAGCTGATCTTCCTGAAACAATGAACTCTAGATAGACTGACTAGACTCAGCAGATGGACAAGCACTGGGGAACCGCTGGGGGCACCAACAACACAGTGGACAGTAACAGGGATGACAGAGTATATGGGTGCCAGTGAGGGGGTGCTGTGGGAGGGTGCCATTTGGGATGTGGGTATATAGATGAATAAGACTGTTTGGGATGTTCTATATGAAATACACACAAAAATACCAATAAATAAAAAAAGAGTTATATTTGAGGAAGAAGCATAAAAATTTGCTTCAAGTTAATTAGTAGAGGTGAAAAACATTACCATTGAAATCTACTTGATGACTTTATATCCATGCTCAGGTGCCAAGGATCTTAGAAAGTAACTGACTATGACTAGTAATAATCAGATATGTAGAGATTAGAGAGAGACACATGTGCAAATATCTAAGTGTTAGTTGCATTAAAAAATGAGTGTTTCGCCGGGTGTTGTGGCACATGCCTTTAATCCCAGCACTCAGGAGGCAGAGGCAGGCTGATCTCTGTGAGTTCCAGGCCATTTTATGTCTTATAAGGCTTCTACTGAGTACAATATTGTATAACTGTAATGAGTCAAGTATATACCTAAAAATTTACAGACAATTTTGAAAAAGATGCATCTTAGCTCTGGAAATTGTTATTAAATATGTCAATGCTGTTGTAATGAAATGCTTCTTCTATTCATGTGGTTATTAAATAAATAATTTAAAAATATGATGTAAAATATAAAAAAGTTAGCCTAAATTTAGGTATGTGTAATAATAGCAGTTGCCTTAAGAAATCAGAGGAGTGAAGATTTAAAAACACACCCTTTTCTAATTATGTCACTTTAGATTTTAGAGATAATTTTTCTGGGGTGAGGTGGGTTAGATAAGGTAATAGGAAAATGGAAGAGGAGGAAAGGGAATGGTAGGCCTGAGGGTGCCACTTGGCAGGGACTGAGGACACAGATGGAAATGGAAGAGAAATGTCTTCCTCTGAGATGAAGAAAGATGTGAGGGAGGCTCATGAGGAATAGGCTGGGCCTGGGATCCCAGTCTTCCAATGTTGCTTAGAATTCTTCCTGTTGACTGACTGCTGCTTATGAAAGGCACATAAATGTGCATCTCAAAGTTGATGTCAACAAAAAAAAGTGCTAGCCACCACCGTACTGAAGGAACACAACCATCATCATTTTCCTGCCACAGTGGGCTCTGAAGGACCTCTGGGGGAATTAGAATGGTAGCTTCATACGAAATGTGCCTATTTCAGATTTCTTCACAGCAGGGGATGCTCAAATTTGTTCTGTTTGTCATTCATTTTCAAATAAAGATGAGAGATTCCATTGTTTCAGTTCTTACTCTAGTCTGTTTTGAGATCCAGAGAGCAGGAGACTTTTGAATCTGTGCTTCTTCTTTCTTCTTCATTCCCATTGGGCTTGAAGGATTGGGGAAGTTCCAGGGTGCTGTCTTCAGCTATCCCTGCCCTGATATCCGTGGGCACTCCATGGTATGAACTTCTATGCCAGGCCTTTGTGGACACATGTTGGCCAGTCTTCCTTCTCCAACCATCTCGCTTCTGTTGTCTTCCTGAGTCCCTTCTTTTATCAGCTGTCCTGTGAACTGGTCAAACCCTTGCTGTTCAAAGAGACCCAGCCCACAGATCCTGTTGAATGAATGTGCAGAGAGGAAAGACCCTTTTAATAGAATTATCCTCCTTAAAGATTTTATTATTATTTTGATCAGTAGTGTGTTTTTTTCCCCTTTTGCCCGTACAGCTAACAGTTGTCAGTTTTGTGTCCTTTGCTTGGGAACTCTTTAAGAATTGTTCTCCTATCAATCTCAATCTTCTGTCAGAGATGCCCTTGCTCAGGGCATGGCCAGGGTTCCTGTCATGAGCCTGGTGGCGGCCCTGTTCTAATCAGGAGAATTCTCTGCAGGGCAAGGACACGGCCTAATGTCTTATGATTATGTCTGGGAGCTTGTCAATTAGGATCTTTTTCTGCTATTCTCTATTAATTGACAAATAATTCATTAGTAGCTTACATACACATCTGACTATGTGGTCTCAGAGACATCAAAGTTTGCTTCTATGCTGAACTCCTGTTTAGTAGACTATACAAAAACAAATCATGTGAAATATGTAACCATAGCTCCTTAGAAGGATGAAAGAGAGGGAAAGAGACAATCAGTGTTTTTGAACTTCCATAATGTACTAGATATCATGCTGGCTGTTTTTATAAGTCACCCAATTCTTGACTTACCTAGTGTGTTAGATATGATTTCTCCCTTTTAAGGCTCAGAGGGATTATCATAAATTACTTGTCTCATGTAGCCTAGGCTGGTTTCAAACTCACTAGGTAACTGAGGCTGGTCTTGAACTCCTTTAAGGCTCACAGATTATACATGGCATATTTAAAGTTACACAGTTGGTTAAGCAGTGTCCTGGGACGGTGGGAATGTAAAGATGAAGTAAAGGATGGTATATATGTGGAATAAGAGAAGAGCCCAGGTCTTTTGACCAGCAGCCCGAAATGAGTTCCCACATTACCATTTGTCTCTTTCTCTCTACATATAGTGTATTTTTATTTCACATGCTTTGTTTATCTTTTAGGAAGATTTATTTTGCTTTTAGTAGGACATGAACATAATGGATATGAATTGTCTTCTATTTATTTTTGGATGTTTGTTATTGATCAAAACTTATGAGTACTGTTCCCCACACTAGTTTGATATCTAGGAAAATCCTGTTGAGAAGCAGACACATGAGTGTTTATTTTTGATAAATCCTCATTCGGAATTTCAGAGGAAATGAAGATATACAGATGTGTGTATATGTGAGGTTATGTTTACATTCATATATATTAGAAGATAAGGCTAAGTTTTAAAGTAGCCATTTTTTTTAATGATCTGGTTGTTTTTGTTTAAATTTTTATGGTTTTATTTTTATGTGTGAGTGTGTTTAGTGTTATGTATGTGTACATGTGCGTGTATGTACAATGCAAGTGGAGACCAGAAGTCAATATTGGGTGTTTTCTTCAACCCCTCTCTGAGACCTTATTTTCTGAGTCAGAGTCTCTCATTGAACATGGAGCTCACTGATTTGGTTAGACTGGCTGGCTAGCGAGCCCCAGCGATCTGGGATTACAGACAGGCCCCTTTGTTCCCAGCTTTTTATTTGGGTGGCCGAATATTTGAACTTGGGTCCTTATGTTTTCTCAGCACTCTACAAACTATCTCCTCAGCCCCAGGCAACCTGATTTAATAACAAATTAGATGGTACACCTCTATTGCCCTCTTTAAATGTAGGTCTCCCTCCCTCCCTCCTTTTATCTCTCCCTTCCTTTCATACCTCCCTTTCTCCCTCTCTCTCTCTCTCTTGCTCTCTCTCCCTCCCTCCCTCTTTCCCTCCCTCCCTCCCTCCCTTTGTTTTTGTTTTTTGAGATAGGGTCTCAACTAGCTCAGTCTTTGCTTGAACTCACTGTTTATCAGGAGGATGGTCTTCAACTCCTGATCCTCCTTTTACCTTCTTAAGTACTGTGATTACAGGTGCATGAGACCATGCCCAGTTTAAATGTCAGTAGTCTTATTAAGGCCTTGAAAATCATTTAATAACTTAATTGGCCAAAGTGTTCCCTTTCAAGAGTATTAGTTTGCTCATCAGCCTTTCTTACACAGTATGATGATACATTTAGGCCACATTCTGATTTAAATAAGCTTGCCCCACTTTTCGAATGTGTGCAGGGAATGAATGCAGTTGTTGCCCAGTGCATTTCTTGCACCTGGGTAGGCTACTCTTTCATGTTCTCCATAGAAAATGGGTACTGCAGCTTTCCTTTGGAGAAAAAGGTTGTTTCTTTTGAAAAACAAGTTCTTGCTTTATGCAAACCCATTTCCACATCTGCAGTCTTAGTATGATCTTTTAGTTCTTGGCAAGGCTTCTTTTAAAAGAAAAAGAAGGAAAACTGAAAGAACCAGTTCCCCAGTTAAGGTCAAGAGAAAGCTCTTCCCAAATCCCTTTAGGATGATAAGCTGTTTGCATCTCCTTCCCCACCTTCCCACATGCTTTCCTAATACTATAAAGGTGTGGAGGGCAACTTAAGCCCAAAACAAACCAAACCAAAGCTGACTGGTGACCACTCTGTCATGTATTAGTTGATCTATATGATATTAGTTGAAATGCTTCAGCAGGGGCAGAAGAGAATTGCAGTTAGTACAGTCAGGGCCCTGGCTCTTTTAGGGACTCTGAGCTTTCAACTGGGGGCTGACATCTTCGGTGACTCTACTTATTTTCAGAGCCTCCTCTCCAGCCCTGTGAGATCCCCTGGAGGCTATCCAGTGGCTTACAGAGGACCCTTCCAGGGTCTGCCCAGAAATTCCAGGTATAGTATCTTGAACATTATGTAATGTAGTGTACACACACCTATTAAAAATCCTCATGTCTGTGTCCCATCCCTTCAGAATTCTTTTCCTACTGTATAATAATTATGTAAAAAATTAAAAAAAAATCGCTCCTGACTTTTTCCTTAGGAAATATACTAACATTTTGGAAAATAACTGCATAGGACTTAATATAATCCGGGTATGAATAGACTTAGTTCTAAAAGGTGATTATTTTTAAAAGGCAAATTTATTAGAGAACAATGTTCATATAGTAAAATGTATTCTTTTTTTAGTATACAGTTCTATGAGTTTTGACAAATGCATACCATTCCATGGTCAGCACTAGCATCAGGTATAGAACATATCTGTCACCCCCCAGAATCTGGGGTTCTCCTTTGTTGCCAAATCCAGTGCTTTCTCTAACCCTGCTTTTCACAACAGCTAATCTGTTTTATTCCTGATAGTTATACAAGCTAAAAGAATCTTTCAGGATATCATATACGCAGAATCATACCTTATGTAGTGATTCAAGTTTTGCTTTTAACAGCGCAGTGGATTGGAGATTGGAGATTCATATGGGTCTTGCATGGTTTAGTATTGCCCTCCTTTGTTTGGATTGCTAGGCAGCATGGCATTGTGTAGCGGACCCACAGTTTCTTCACCAAGGAACATTGGAGCTATCTCCAGTTTGGGATGACTATAAATAGAGCTGCTATAACCACACAAAGGGTTGGGGGTTAATCTAAAGTCACATGGTATGCTGTACCCAGGTAAATGCCTGTAAGTGAGGTTTGCTGGATTATATGGCAAATTTATGTTTATAAAAGGCAATTGTTAAATTTACTTTAGGTTTATCTTTCCTCTAAAGATAAATGTGATGCATATTCTTTGTGGAAAACTTCAAAAACAGAAATTACCAAGAAGTCTTTAAAAAAACACTCATCACATGTAATTTTTATTTGTACATTCCTAATTAACAGAAATGGTTTTTATTTGCCTATTTTTGTGACCTGTTGTTCACTTCACAAATATTTTTCTGTACCATTAGAGATGATCATAATTTTAATGACCTTATAACACCCCAATTTATTTTATTTATTTATTTTTACTGATTTTTTTTGTGTATTTCATACAGAACATCCCAAATGATCCTATTCATCTTTATACCCGCATCCCGAATGGCACCCTCCCATAGCCTCCTCCCCACCCCACTTAAGCCCATATACTCTGTCATCCCTGTTACTGTCCACTGTGTTGTCAGTGCCCTCAGCCGTATCCCAGTGTAAGTCCATCCGCTGAGTCTAGTCAGCCTATCCAGAGTCCCTTGTTTTAGGAAGATCAGCTCTTCCTCATTTAGCAGCAATCAGTTGGCAACATTCCTTTAGATAAGATTGGGGTCTGCTGTTCATTTTCCCAGTTCTATGCTGGGTTACTGTCTGGGAGTCTCTTGGGCCACCCTGGCCAACAATTCAAAAGAAGGTATCTAGCATTGTTTCTTGTTATGTAACCTTTAGCTATACACATGGACTCTTAAAGAAATATACTGATCACTTTAATCTTTGGTTATACTTTCCTTTTGGGTGTTTAAGACCATACAGTTGGCCCAAATAAATCAATTTATTTTTACTCTTAAGGTTGTTTGAGGATCTGTTCTTCAGGGGTCACATGGGCTTAGGAGGAGCCCCTGGCTCCTTTCTTTTACCAGTTCCATCTATGTGAAGATAAGTCAAAGGTCCTGCTCGATCATGACTGGCATCACTTGGAAGCATGGAGGAAATGTTTCCTTTGATAATACCCCAATTAAAATTTAATGGTAGGTGAATCATAAAGCAGACACAGAAAGATGGTTTTGTGCAGAGGAGCTCAGCATTGTTTGATCATAGCTCTTTGCATATGCCCAGTTATATATGAACAACTCTCTGTTCTGTGAATTTTTTAAGGGCCAGTTAGAGCAAATGTAGCTTACTGCCTTATGGGAAAATACACTTTAGCTTTGAGACTTGAGGGCAGTAATAGAATGTTGATCTACTGGGTATTATATTTTTCCTCTTGCATAAACTCAGTAGTTCTTAAAAATTCAAGAACTGAAGATTGTTTTCTTTTAAAATATACTACCTGTGTTACTGATTGAAAGGAGGTAATTTGCTATTTTTGTTGGCATTGGGAAAACTAAGGCTGTTTGGGGGGGGTGAAGTGTGTTTGTTCACATGTCTGGTTTATAAAGTATATGCTTGTGTTTCCCTGTTCTCTAAAGAACAAGCTGACAAGATTTGTCAATGAAGAGGAGTAGAGCAAGGATCTGAGGGGAATTTAAAGATTTTCCTCTTTTTGGATGCTTGAGAATCTTTCTTCTTCCCAAATTCTCAACTTTAAGATATACATTACACAAGAAAACATTAAAAATAAAACACCAAGTGTTCTAATTTGTTTTTCCATTGCTGTGACAAAATGCTCTGGTCAATATTAACTTGGGGAGGGAAGGGTTTATTCCTTCTATGAAGCCAGTATCACTCTAATACCAAAACTAGGTAAAGATACAACCAAAAAAGAAAACTATAGACCCATATTCTTAATGAACATAGATGCAAAAATTCTCAACAAAATACTTGCAAACCACGTACAGACACACATCGAAAGATAATTCAAGTCGACTTTATTCCAGAGATGCAAGTATGGTTCAATATAAATAAGTCAATAAACATCATAAATCATGCAAATGGACTCAAAGACAAAAATCACACGGTGGTCCAAATAGATACAGGAAAACCTTTGACAAAATTCAGCATGCATTTATGTTAAAAGTCCCAGAGGGAACTGGACTGGAGGGAGCATACCTCAACATAATTAAAACTATATACAACAAACCAAGATCAACATCATTCTAAATGGAGAAAAACTGAAAGCATTCCCATTGACATCAGGAACCAGACTCCACTATCTCCAC
>NW_008342399.1:874636-894671 GCF_000622305.1 Nannospalax galili | reverse complement strand
ATGATACTATACCTAAGAGAGCCTAAAAATTCCACCAGAAAACTCCTAGAACTAATCAGCACTTTTAGTAAAGTGACAGGTTACAAAATTAATCTACAAAAGTCAGTAGCCTTTCTATATACCAATAGCAAGCAATTGGAGAAAGAGTACAGGGAAACCCTCCCATTCACAATAGTTGCAAAAAATAAAATAAAATAAAATATCTCAGAATAAACCTGGCCAAAGACATCAAAAATCTTTACAATGAAAATTTTAACTCTTTAAAGAGATGAGGAAGACATCAGAAGATGGAAAGACCTCCCGTGCTCATGGATTAGAAGAATTAATATTGTGAAAATGACCATCCTACCATAAACAATATATAGATTCAATGCACTCTCAGTAAAAATCCTCAACCTGCTTTCTTATACAACATAGGCCCACCTGCCCACCTGCCCCACCTGCCGACAGTGGGTTGAGCCCCCCCCGTATCACTTATTAATCAAGATGCCCCACAGATATAGCCACGTGCCAGTCCAATGGAGGCAATTCACCAGTTGAGGTTCCCTCTGTCCAGATGTGTCAAGTTGACGACTAAAGCTATCTAGCACACCAAGACAACTCTAAATCTTGTAATCAAGGTGAAAAACTTGACAGTGTGTGTGTCATTTCTCCCCCTGGGACTGAGCTTGGTTGCAAAGACCAATTTCTCAGTTTAAATCTCAAAAGGAAGTGTGTGTGTGTGTGTGTGTGTATGTGTGTGTGTGTGTGTGTGTATGTGTGTGTGTGTGTTTGCTCATTGAAAACTTGAAATTCTTCTGGAAGGTCTACACTCAGAATTCCCTATTAGATATGACTAGCCAAACTTTAAGTAGTATTCAAATTATATAGATGCTAGTTTACTAACTGGCTTATGGACATGTATTACCTAAAACCAAGCTATAACAATTACAAAAATTTTTCTTTTAAAACAAGTGATCAGAGGGGCTGGAGAGATGACTCAGTGGATAAGAACCCATACTATTCCAGAGGACCTCAGTTTGGATTTTAGCACCCACACTAGGCAGCTCACAGCCACTTGTAACTCCAGCTCCAGGGGATCTCATGCCCTCTTCTGGCCTCTGTGGGCACCTGCACTCAGATGCAGAAAGTGCCCCAACACCTATTTAAGTGAAATAAATAAATCTTTAAAAAGAGAACAGTTGATTAGAGTTTAGATTTGTTTTCTTTCTTTTAACAATATTTATTTATTATTTTTATTTTATATGTATGAGTGTATTGCCTGCATGTAAGTGTACCATTGTCATGCAGTGCCCACAGAGGTCAGAAGAGGACGTCAGATTCCCTGGAACTGGAGTTAGAGACTATTGTTAGCTGCCATGTTGATGCTAGGAACTGAACCTGGATCCTCTGCAAGAGCAGCCAATACTCTTATCTGCTGAGCCATCTCTGCAGCCCCCTTCCCCTTTCCTCCTCCCCCTCCCCCCTCCTCCTCCTCTTCTCCTATTTTTTGGAGGGCAGGGAAGCATTTATAGAGAATCTGGAATGTGCTATACAGTTAACTGAAGAAATGAGCATTCTTACTGGAAATCTAGTGGTTCACTAGTAAGCACATTAGTTTGGTGTGGAAGTGTATCAGCATGGTGTGTGATCATTTTACTAAGCACGGTGGAATAGGAATAGGGCCAGCAAGAATTCTATGCTAAGACTGTTTTAAGGGAACTGTATGTTGGCAGCTTTTCCATTTCTAAAGAAATGACACATTTTATTGAAGGCATATTTTGGTGCCTTTAATGTGAACTAGGTATTTAAAAACACAAGTAAATGTCACCAACCTTTTACAGATTCCCTGTATTCCTGTGGCCCACTGTTGTCTGCTGTCCATTTTGAGTGGTTTTAATCTAAACACATTAAGTCCCTGCCTTGTTCTTTCTGTGTGGAGACAGACATCTGGGTCTGAAAATAAAAGCAGAACTCTTATACAAGGCAGTCAGTGTTTGCACTCTGAAACGAAAGCATGCAAACCACTCTTCTAATGGGTCTTTAAGTGTTCGGAAGGATATTTGCCATTTAGAGATTGGGGAAATTCATGGCTTACTATTTTTTCTTTGCAAACATTAAATTTTTTTTATCTGTTCTCATATTCATAGCCCTCCTGTTATGATCATTATAGAGCCTGTTTTGGTAACCATATGAACTGGTGTAACTGGGAAGGAAAGAGAAATTGAATTAGACATTAGGAAGACCATCCCCAAAGCCAGGGCTGTGAGTGTTTTAGGAAAGATGGGAAAAATCTCTTTTTGGAAACATATAAAGAAAAAAAAAATTAGAGCAATCTGTATGGGTAATTTGTGTCCTTGGTCAGAATTAAGGGGGGTGTGTGAAAGCCTGTGGTGATCATTTTCACACTGAGCTTTCATGAGTTCCCAAATACTAGCAAAAGGGAGAGCCTGGAGTGTCCAGAATAAGTCTGAAGCGGCTTCACCATGAACTCTTGTGTGCAGGAACTTCCCTTGATGACAGGAACAGATGGTTTTCCGCTCTCCTTAAAAACATGTCTCATTGCCAGGCGTGGTGGCGCATGCCTTTAATCCCAGCACTTGGGAGGCAGAGGCAGGCAGATCTCTGTGAGTTCAAGGCCAGCCTGGTCTACATAGTGAGTTCCAGGACAGCTGGGGCTACAGGGAGACCCTGTCTCAAAAAGACCCAAAAAAAAAAAAAAAAAAAAAAAAAAAAAAGCCAAGTCTCATGGTGGAGGGAAATTCTTTGTCCCGTGAGAAAGAGTCTATGTTTGGCCAGCTCTAGTTATTACAAAAGCACGGTTAGTTGTTAGTATTTTAAAATGCTAATAGACTTAAATGTTGTCCTGGTTAGATTTTTTTTTTTTGTCTTTTTGAGACAGGGTCTCCCTGTAGCACCAGCTGGCCTAGAACTCACTATGTAGACCAGGCTGGCCTTGAACTCACAGAGATCCGCCTGCTTCTGCCTCCCAAGTGCTGGGATTAAAGGTGTGTGCCACCACACCCAGCTCCTGATTAGTTTTTATTATTAACTTGATATAAGCTAGAGTCACCTGGGAGCCGGGGAACTTTAGATAAGATTGACCATATTTGTGAGAGAGTGTCTGATTGATAAGGGCCCCACCCACCGCGGGCTGCAACATCCCCAGGAAGGTGGGCCTGGGTTAGAAGGAAGCTGGATGAGCATGAGCCAGTGTGTGATCCAATAAGCAGCTTGCTCCATGCTTTCTGCCCTGACTTCCCCCAATGATAGATTGTGACCTGAAGGTGTAAGCCAAGTAACTTCTTTCCTCCTCAAATTGCTTCTGGTTCTGGTGTTTGTTACAACAGAAAGCAAATGAAAACAAATGTTAATAATTTTAACTACTTCAACTCTACCCCCAATAACTCTCTCCTTTGGTTCCAGTTCTGACCCCCAAAATATTGCATGGGAACTCAGCTTTGTCTTGGACAGAATCCTTCAGAAATTTGCAGAGCTTTCCTATCCTCCTTACAAGTATCTCTGTGCCCAGACTCATAGTGAGTGTTTGAGGATTGTTACCATGCATGTTCCCCTAATATTGTTAGGATGTGATGCTTCTAATTTAGCAGAGTGCCCTGTAGGCTCTGTCAAGGCAGAAGGAAAGGCTTTTGTCATCTTCCCAGATCTGGAGGCTGTCCTGCAGCCCCAGGTGGCCTTAGCTCATTCTGGGAAGCTGAGCTCACTGCATATGAACTCTCCAGGTTCTGTCCACAGCAGCAGCGCTTCCATCCCCTCCCCTGCTGCTGAGGAGTCTTTGACTCAAGCACAGTACTCTCATGGAGTGTACTCATGGAGTGTCAGTGAAGTTCACTTGGTATTGGCCCTGTTGACTTCTTTTTGAATCTTGATCAGAACTGCTTCTCCCAACCTTGCTTCTGCCATTGGCAACTTTGCTAAGGACATCTGTGCCTTCACCAAAATCCCTGGCAACACAAGAACAAGACAGAGTCCTACTTGTTGTTTGAAAGACTTCTCATTCCCAAGACAACTACCTCTTTGTTATAGCACAGTGTAGTAAGGAAATGATCAGGCTAGTGGCTGATTAACTCCATGGTCACAACTAGTGGCTTTCTTTTGCAGTGCCTAGACAGATTTCAGATAAACTATCACTTTGCAAACCTGAAAATTCATTTTTTCTTTCAGGTCGATGTGAGGTGTGTGTGTGTGTGTGTGTGTGTGTGTGTGTGTGTGTGTGTGTGTGTGTGTGAGTGTTTTGAAATAGGGTCTTGCTATATAGGCTTAGCTGGCTGGGAATTTGCAGTAATCTTCCTGTCTATGCCTCCCTTGTACTGGGATTACAGGTATGCTCTTCCATGCCCGAGTTTATCAATCTATTCTTGAAAACTGCTTGTGTGCTTTCTATTTTAAGGAACTAGAGATGTAACTCAGTTGATAGAGTGCTTGCCTAGCAAATCAGCAGCCCTGGGTTTGATCTCCAGCACCTCAAAAGCCAAGTGTAATAGTTCACACCTGTAATCCCAGCATTGGGAGGTTGATGCAGAGGACTTGCAGTACAAGGCCAGCCTTAGCTACGTAATGAATTTGAGGCCAGTCTGGGCTGCATGAGTCCCTGTCTCAAAAAAAAAAAATGTTTAAAAGATAAGACATTAGAATTATAGGGAATAGTACAGACAATAATATAATAAGGGAATCTTCGAACTTACTACTGGAGTGAAGGTAAGTTGAAAGTTGATGTTCAGGATCCTAAGGAATGCTTTCAGCCACAGAGAGCTGGTATTGAGCATACAGCACTGGGCATGCTGATGGGGAGCTGTGGCAAAGTCACCTGATGATGGTGCAGCCTAATGCCCCTGGCTTGAGTGTATCTTTCAAACCTGCTGCTTTCTGTGGTTGCTCTTTCTGCCACGTCTTTGGAGATAGCAAAGGACAATTTCGATGTGGGATAGTTAGTTGATCACAGGTATGTGAACTTGCACTCCAGGATGGAGGAACACTGTGTTGCTGGTATGGAAATGTGAGTTATTCAGCAGTTCAAGGAACAGTCAAGGATATGGGGAGTAAAGATGAGCAGAAAATTAAGAAATGGTATGTGTTCATAGACACCGTGAAAAGCAGTGCGACTGTCACTCATCTGGAGGGAGGCCCCAGCTGTAAACATTGAGAGGCCCTCTTGGCTTCGAGGAATCTGAAAAGCATGCGAGTCACCAGCCTGCATAGTTACATCTCTATAAGGACTTGGCTATAAGAGTTTAGAGACTTCCTGGCTCAGCCTCATTTAACAAGCTGCAGGACCTTGGGCACACTATCAGTGCCTATTCTTTATTTGTCAAATGGGGATTATAAGTGTCTACCTCAAGCTGGCTAACAGAGAGCAGTTGTAACTGGACTTGGCAGACCCAGAAGTGGTGATCTGTGCTGTCTGCCCATGAGGATGCTGACTGGACAGTGCTGACTTTGTCTTTCAGACCATGTCCTCTCATTGAAGAAGGGCTATGTTCAGCTGCTGATTTAGAGGAGCAGTTGTCCTCGATAGGTAGCTCACCTTCGCTGCCTGGCTCTTTTCGTGTTTAGGACAATGCTGAATAAAGACTGAGAAAACCCCATTCTGTGGTTCTTTATTTCACTTAGTTGGCCACCTATTTCTTTGTTCTTCATTGTAATATTATATTTCAGTACATGATATATGCTAAGTTTCTTACTTATTTAGGTGTGGATCATGTTTTGTGGTGGGAGCTGCTCCTTTCTGATTTATAGAGGCAGGCACGTTTTTTCCCTAATGAGGTATCCAAATTATAGCAAGTAGCCAATTTTACTAAACTATCCAGACTATTTTTGTTAGTATCAGAGAATGGACCTCCAGGCATTTCAGACTTGTTTGGGGGACCCTTAGATACCCATACGCTAACTATCTGCACACTAGTGATTGTTTTAATCTTGAAATAGGAGCATTGTTTTAATCTTGAAATAGGAGCAAACAGTGAATGGAGACAGACCTGAATTTGAAGCCCAGCTACAAATCAGTTCATGTATAAATGAAAGTATTGACATTTTATATTATTTGTAACTTACACTTGAGATTATAGGTTATAGTTCTGCTTGCAGTTTTTAAAAGTGAAATTTACTGAAATCTCAATTTAACCCCAGCTAGTTTCCTTTATACACTAATATGTCCCAGGCAGATGTGTTCTGTATGTGTACTATGAACAGAACAATGGTTGAGTGAAAAAATGCCTGTTACCTTATTAAGATGTGCTAGCAAGCCTACGAGAATGACTGACGGGTTGACAGGTGAATAGATAGGGAGGTTTGGAGAAAGGAGATATGGCCCTGGTGCCCTTGCTGAATTCTACTGTTAGTCATCAAAGTAGGAACCTTTAAGGGAGGTTAAAAGAAAATACAGCCCAGTGAACTGATGATATGATAATGGGATTAATATAGGTTATACTGTTTGACACAGGAGCATTTCTTTAAAGTATTTTCTATTTTTTTAATTAGATATTTAAGGTTTAGCATTTTGGATTTGTAAAAAAATATTATTCTTGAGATTTTCTAAAAATCAATCACTTGTGAGCTGGTATGGCAGTGTATGCCCTTAATCCCAGCACTCTGGAGGCAGAGGCAGGCAGATCTCTGAGTTCAAGGCCAGCCTGGTCTACATAGTGAGTTCCAGGCCAGCTGGGGCTACAGGGAGACCTTGTCTCAAAAAGACTGAAAAAAAAATTGATCACTTGTTTAGAATTGTTTGCCTTTCTCTTTTTGCAACCTGCATTGAGTGTTTAATTAAACAGTAAAATCCAGCATCCTAGATGTCTTTGGGACAGTAGATAATTGGGCTGAATTTTTATCTTTTGTAATTATCATATGATCTTCGGTTGCTTTTCTCTTTCTCTACTTTTAGGTTCTAAAAAATTCTTAAATCTCTTATCCAGAAACGTGGAAAGCTCTTGATGTTCTTTCTGACAAGAAAAATCCATTTTTAGCATCTGTGTGCTCAACAAAATTTAGCATATTGGGTTTCAACAGGAATGCTTTAATTTTCATAATTATTGGGAACATGTTTACACTGACTCAAGGAGTTATGTGTACTTTCTAATGTGGGTTGAAGGTTTGGAATTCAGTACTTTGGAAGGAGTGAATACCCAGTTTACAAAAACAAGTGAGAGCTTGTGTCCATCTTGTTTAGAATAAGATAACTTTAGGCTTCACAGTGATGAATTTCTTCAGTTAGATCTTCCAAAAGTCAAATCAGCAAGTTTTAGAGATATGTTTTTGCTTGGTTATGGAAGAATTTTTTTTTCCAAAGGAATGGGGCTTTATGTAGTATCCCAAGATTACTTGGTTTTAAGGAAATAATTGGGAGCCTATGGTACAGCCATAGAATCATCAATAGATGACAGTGGTATAATAGACTTCAAGAAGAGACCCATAGTTCCTACAGCTGTGATCAGCGTATTGCTCTGCAAATAGTTTTGAAAGAATAGGGTATAGAATGAGATTTGTCTTTCTGGTTGTCAGTCTGAGCCTTTGATGGCTGTGCCAGCTCTCCTGCCCTGTCTTCCTTTCTGATGAGTAAATTATAGAGCTATAGGCCTCTGAAACACCTTAGGTTTAGTTGTAATAGACTTTTGGCTGATTTCAAGTGGTATAGGATAGTGTTATGGGTAATCTTGATTGTCATCTTGACAAGATTTGTAATCTCCATGGAAACAAATCTCTGGGTGTGTCTGTGAGGGATTTTCTAGATTAGGTTAATTGAGGTGGGAAGACCCACCCTACATGTGCATGGCACCATTCCAGGGCCTGGGATCCTGGACCGAATATAAAGGAAGAAAGGGAGTTGAGCAGCAGCCTCCATTGCTCTCTCCTTCCTGACTATGGATGCGTTGTGACCAGCCACTCTCTACTCCTGCTGACATGGGTTCCCTAACATGACTGACTGTATCCTTTGGAACTGTAAGCTGATGTAAACCCTTCCTTAATATGATTTTATAAGGTATTTTGTTGTGGCATTAGAGAAACCACTAATACAAACAGACAACCATGATTTAGTTTGTGCCAGAAGTACCCCTTATCATGAGGAATGGCAGATTTCCTTCATGATATAAATAATTCTTTATATCAACAAAGGAGCTGTTTTTCTGCAGTTCTTCTTAGTCCCCAGTTAAGGGACCCTTATGGAAATACAACTTCTGATGCTATGTTTTGGGGTAAATATACTTAGAGCAAGAGGGGTGAGAGTTGGGAGAGGGGGGCTATGCTTTTGAAAACAAAGGTGACAGTGTTGAGGGGGGGATTTATTTAGCCATTATTTCCTACAGGAACCATCGACATTCTTGACTCAGTAAAATGGTTATTTTGCTTTGTTTTGATATAGTCTTCAAATTTGATTAAACTAGGCTTGAGATTTGGTGGCAATAGTAGCTCTTAACTGTTCTTTAGCCTCACTGGATCGTAGACATGGAGCCCATAATGAGACCCTTCTTTCCTTTTCTATAAGTGCTTATAAACTTTCCCAGCCACTGCTTGGTGCTGAGTTCTTGCCACAGGAATGGGAGTGGAAAACATGTGCATGTACCATGTGCAGGCCCAGAAAGCTGTGTCTGTGACCTTTTGTCTTTGGATTGATTGAAATGGAGCAAAGTAACCAAGTGTCCGAGGTAACAGAGCCACAAGATGGCAGGAGCCTGGGTCCTGGAGCACTTTTTGGAAGAGAGTTACCCAAGTATCAGTATGTGCATGGGGATGCTGCATGAGCAAGAAATGAGTGATTACTGTGGCACCAACAACTTTCTGGGTTTCTCTGTTAATAGCAGCTGGATAAGCTCCTTGCTGATCTCACCGTTACTCAGTTCAAGGTACTGACTCAGCTTCTCTCATTTTGTACCCATATTCAGGCAGCCTGCCTTTGATATTTCCAGTAGAGTTGCCTTCTTCACTGACCTATCCTTTCTTGGTCCATTCTCATTTCTTTGCCTTCCTACAAATCTTACCATTCCAATTTCAGCCTCCATGCCTGCCTCTGAGAACACTCCCTGTCGTCCCAAACCAAGTGCCACTGGGCACTGGACCTCATTCTGCTATCTAAAAGACCATTTTCAGTCCTTTTAGGTTCATAAAAAACTGAGCAGAAGGTACAAAGATTTCCCCAAAGCTCCCTCCTTGCACACATGTATGGCTCCCACCCCAATTATCAATACCTATCCCCAAGAGTGGCACATGTGCTGCACCTGAGAAACTATGTGAACATGTGATAATCACCTGAAGTCCTTAGTATCCATTAGGATTCTTTTTGGTGTTTTACATCTTCTGGGTTTTGACAACAGTGTAATGGCAGATATCTACCATCATAATATCATTGCCCTAAGAATCTTCTACACTGGTCATGGTTAGTGGTCATGGATAACTTGACTGGATTTGGAATCATATAGGAAATATACTTCTGCACCTGTCTGTGCTTTTAGAGAGACTTAACTGATGAGAGATTGTGGGTGGTACCATCCAGTGGGCTGAATTAAAAGGAGAAAGGAAGCTGAGCACCAGCAGTCATCTCTCTCTGCTTCCTGATTGTAAATGTAATGTGGCCAGCTGCCTCATGCTCCTGCTGCCATGCCTTCCCTGGGTGCACCTTCAAGCTATGAGTCAAAATAAACCCTTCCTTCCTTGAGTTGTTTTTTTGTTGTGTATTTTGCCATAGCAACAAACAAAGTGACTAATGCCATGCTCCACTTAGTCATTCTTCCCTGCTCACTAAGCCCTGGAAGCCACGGTTCTTTTTTATACATTTCCATAGTTTAAGCTTTTGCCAAATGCCATATAGTTGGATCATATAGAATGTAGCCTTTTAATATTGAGGTGGCTACAGAGAGTTCCTGTGATTGACATACCTGTGTTATCCTTACGGGTTCTGTGCAGCTTCACCTAACAAATATAGTTTTCACATTGCGATTCCATGTTTTTCATATCCAATATTGAAACAATGTCTAATGACCCTTTACACCTGGGTTTACTTCAGTAATGTCGGCATGGCATGGTCCCCGACAATGTTAAAGTGTCTTTAGTGGGTACTTGTCATGGAAAGGTCTGTAAGCAATATTAGATTATATGTGCCTGTTGGTTGTAGTTGGCATTAGAAAAATCAGGATCTTATTTATCCTGTTAGTCACAGGCAGAGTTAGAGGATGTTCAAAACTATTCCCATGCTTGAGTTAAAATGCTACCGATATAAGCTACTGTTTGTTGTAAGTAGTTGATAATAAAAGCCACTGGAGTGGTTAATCTCTCTATCCATTGGGATTGCTCTAAGAATAGCAGGAAGGGCCTCGAGCTTTAAGCTAGCCCTTATGCAGGGCCACCGGAGCCATACCCTACTTGGCTTCTAGAAAGTTCTGCTATTTGTCCTTGTGGCTGCTGGAGCTCCTATATCAGTGAGAGGCAGAGCCGAGTACTAATGTGTTCTCCTGGGAAACAGGTGTCCCAGACATTCATGGCACAGAGAATCATAGGAACCTGTGTGATATGTAGACTGCTCTGTACACATGCCCACTCATTTCTTGCCTGGTTTGATGCAATGGCTTCTCCAATTTGAACCTTGCTCCATCATGGTCTACCCTCAACATAACAACCAGAATGATCATTTCAGAGCCAGATCTTGTATCTTTCAACTCCAAAGGATGCAATAGTATCCCACTGTGGAGCTGACCGCCAAGTTCTTCTGATGTCCTTTGCTTGTCTCTGACCCTCCCTCCTACTTCTCCCCTCTGGTATGTCAGCAGACTTCCGAGCTGTTTCTCACACACTTCAGGTGCTTGCTACCTCAGGACTTTGGCACTTGCTGGCATTCCTGCCTCAAATACTGTTTTATATCCATAAGGCTCAGTCTTCACTTTATTTGGGCCTCTGATAAAATGACACCTTATTAGAGGCTTTTCCTTGTGATCTTATTTAAGGCTTCTCTCCGTATACAACCTTACATTCTTCATCCCTTAAGTACTTATTAGATGTGTAGTTATGTATTTATTGTCTGTGTCTCCCCACTAGAATAGTTTGATGTGGGCAGGTATTTTGTTTTAATTCTTCTTATGTATATTGAATGTGAATGAATAGAGGAGGAAACCTAGGGCTGCTTCTTGGGAGAATCTTGAGCCAACAACCACTTAGCTCTTGTGTCTCTAGCATTCATGCAGCTTGGATGAAATAGTTTGTGTTCACTGAGGAAATGGATGGTATTATTTTTAACAAGAGTAGTTGTACTCTCAGGCCTTTTGGGCTTAGCTCACAGTGTCTCTGGCTACAGTTGTTGTTCTTGTACCGCTGGACTTTGTGCTGAAGTAGAAAGAGGGGGTGGACCCTAATTTACTTTAGCCACATGACACTTCCAGGGAAGCCAACATTTGGCATCTCTATATGTAGGTCCTGTTTCTTGTTGGCTTAGAGCCCCAAACAGTTGACCTGAGGGGAGAGAAGGAGGAGAGAGAGAGAAAAGTGGGAGGGGAGAGAGCTATAAGTGAGGAGAATGTAGTAAGCAAGGGGCAGGAAAGGGCAGAGCCAACAAAAGAGCTCTGCATGGCCAAGCCAGGCTGACTCTGCCTAAGCCTGGACAGAGAATGGAAAAGGACTCCCAGACCTGGCTTCTCCCAGCAGTACGATACAGGTCATGGGGACACAGACTTAGCAAAGTGAGGATTGCGGTTAGCAGGATGGGAGTACTTCACAGAAGTACACCAAGTTGTGACTCATCAGGAAAAGACACATTGCAAGATAGCGTGTCTGTGCCTAGACTCTGATTTGGGCCTGAAGCTCTTTCCTGTCAGCACCTACACAGAAGTTCTTCACTTCCCTGATCTCCCTTCTATTTCTTCAGAAGTTTCCAGACTACAGTTCCTGTGAGCTAGGTATTTCTTTCCCTGGCTCCTTTTCCTTAATCTGTGTATTTTCTCTCTTCTCCCTTTCTGCTTCAATTACATTCCTTGTTGCTTTCTTTTTCTAGCTTTTCTCCTTCTGCTACTGCTGTTTGTTTTTTGCTTTCCCTCTACCCTGAGTCCTATCCCTGTGTCCTTCTCTCCTCCCTTCTCCCATATGAAGAGCTGGGGCTGAAGACCCACTGTGTGTTCCTTGTTCCTACCCACTGCCTCCCTGTTTCTCCAGGTTCAGTCAAACTCATGGTTTCCATGCCCAGTTGGGGTAGGCTTTTACCCACTTGTGCTTTGATCTGGATGGAGGAAAGTAAGGAGAACAGCATTGCTGTGCCTTTAGCCCAGGTAATGGAAGCTGGCAGAGAAGACAGAAAACAACAGAGGAGTGAGGGTATTGGGCATTGGGGAGCTTGGCAGAGGGTAATTGATTCTGATTCTGGTGCGTTTCCATAAGAACTCTTCCCAGTGCCTGCGGGAGGTACAGGGCTCATTTGGGTGTCAAAGGCTAGAGCTGTTCAAGGCCAGGTGTTTGGGGCAATGGGGAGCATATTAGATGGAGAGCCATGACTCGAACCTTGGTCCTAGGTCATGTGATGAGCCTCATACTCAGTCACCTATTCTTGTGGGTCTTCAGTATCTTTGCCTGTAAACTAAGGATTTTTTGAATATATATTTTTATTGAGTTTTTGTGTATTTTATGTAATAGAACATGTCAAATTTAGACTCCATCCCCCACCAACATCCCTACCTACCCTCCCCGCCACCAGATTTAATGTATTTTGTCATATATTTTAAATCCCATCTGGTCAAGCATTTGTACCCACATGTCCTTTGGTGCAAGTTCATCCACTGGAGTCTAGTCAACCTATCTAGAGATCTTAAAGAAGATCTACTTTCCCAAACCCAGCAGTAATCAGTTGCCAGTGGTTCCTAGGCTAGGGTTGCAGCCCACTACCCATTCCCCTTGTTCTATGCTGGATTTTTGTCTGATTGAGTTGGCATTGGTCTTGTGCATGCTGTCACCAAGTTGTTGCAAGTTCATATGAACAAGTTCCTGGTGGCCTAAAAGCCTCTGTTTCCTTATGCTCATGCACCAACCCTGGCTCTTAAAATCTTTGTTCCCTGTCTTCTGGTGGGTAAGGATTTTTACTGGGATCAGCTTTCTGTTTTGTAGTTTTTGAATTCATGCCCCCCATGGGGCGAATTGCCTGAGTCTATCTTCCATTGGGTCTTGCTTGGTAGGATCATCAGTGCTCTTGAGAAGCGCTTACTCCATGGTATATGTGTGGTACATGTGTGTTGAGGGCAGGAGAGCATTCTATCTCAGATGCTGGTCAGATGAGGAGGGCAAAGGGTACCATTCCCTACTTTATGCCTCCCAGGAAACTCTTCCTATGGAATGCAGAGCCTCAGTGTTCATATAATAATTCATATCATTATTCTTTGCCATGAGGCCTGGGCTAGATCAGTTTACAGAGACTGGTTTCTTTGTGTTCTGGATTTTGATTTGGGTTTGGCATGTTTAAGGCTGTCAGCTGACCCACATTGACCTTCAGATAACATTTGGTTTGACATAATCCTACAGACCTCAAGTGTTAAATAATAGCCTTGTGTGGTTGCTGTCTGCATGGGTTCAGCATGGCTCTGTGACTTCATGGTCTTCACTGTGTTGCAAACATAAGGCCCACCTAAGACACAAACTATAAAAAGGGTGTGGATAAGTTATTTTCTTAGACTATTAATGAATTTGATTACTGGTAGAGTGTTATCTTTCAGTAAGATAGAAGAGGGGTATCTATAGTCAATGGGGCCTTAAAGACCTTAAACAGATGATGTGGAAACTTTTATTTTGTAGGAGAAATATTTTTTTCTAGCATATCTAGGGAACTTTGAAATATACATTTGACAAAAATTTACAATTCCAAATCTATTTTTATTATTTATTTATATTTTATGTGTATAAGTGTTTTGTTTGCAAGTGCACCATGTGTGTTCAGTGCCCAAGGAGACCAGAAGAGGGAGTCAGGTCCCCTGGAACTGGAGTTATGGGTGGGGTGCTGGGAACTGAACCTGGGTCCGCTCCAAGACCAGCCAGTGCTT
Source organism: Nannospalax galili (assembly GCF_000622305.1). Lineage (NCBI taxonomy): Eukaryota > Metazoa > Chordata > Mammalia > Rodentia > Spalacidae > Nannospalax > Nannospalax galili. The sequence continues at coordinate 880,677 of NW_008342399.1, read as the reverse complement.
TTAATCACTGACCCCTCTCCAACCTCCTATAAACATATTTTAAAATTTTAAATTCATTTTATGCCTCAATTCAGTGGACCAATGACTTAGCCTGCTAGCTCAGAGCCTTTCCAGGGTCTTAAAATTTGGCTAATAATTCCCCAAAGCAAATAGTAGTCTTTCAAGATTTAATTCTAAGAAGATTTAGAAACATGTTTTCAAAATGAAATTTGAATAGAATGTTTGTGAATTCCCAACATCTGTCCCTTAGAACTGTTATGTTCCCTTGATCTCAGTATGAAAATCACCAATAGACTAAAAATAAACTAAGCCAAGCAGCAACCCAAGGAGCTAGAAAGATGAAGGAAAAGAATAGGTGTTAAAGGAAATGAAACATCCATATTTTCATAATCAAGCAATTGACCTATAATTATACAGAAGATACTATGGATTCTGGATTCTCAGATTGAGTAAGTTTAGCACCATTGTCTTCTAGAATACACAAATAAGTAAACAGAACAACAACAAGCACACAGGTCCCCCAAGTCTCCTGGTATGCTCATTCCCCTGAGCTGAAGCCTGCTGTCTCTGCACATCTCTGGTCCTTAAATGCTCTCACTGAACTGAACCCTGTCCCTCTCCTTCCCTCCATTGTTTTGGGCTCTCCCCAGGGGCCTGCAGAACATGTCTAAGCCCTTGTCAGCGTGGCAGACCCTCAGATTTTTGCAGTGGGACTGTTTACCCACCAGTCTGCTCTCCTCTGACAAAACAGCCCCAGTTCCTTCAATTGTTCTTCCTATGACAACATGACTTTTGCATCTCTTTGGCATCTTTGTCACTTTCCTCTAAATATGTGGCGAGTTTGTCTGTTTTTATGTTGAAGTATTTGCTGGCCTAGGTGAGTCTGACAGTAGAGCTGAGCTGGACTGTGCTCATTCCTAGTGGAGTTATTGGTTTCCTCAGTACAGGACAGGGAAGTTGGCATTTATTAGTGTCTATCTCAGGGATTGATTCCTGCTAATTGATTACTAACTAAAACCCCACTTTGAGTTCAATTGTTAAACAGCGTTTTGTTTTGTTCTTTATTTTTGTGACTCATTATTTTGGGACCTAGTGACTATCAAGATGATGCAGGAATGGAGATAAGTTTGTGTTTGTGAGATAGTATATTGCTGTGTATCCCAAACTGGCCTTGAACTCACTGTGCAGCCTAGGCTAGCCTCATATTCACAACAATCTTCCTTCCTCAGCCTCCTGAGGGATGGGATTACAGGCTGTGCCACCACACCTAGATGAAGGTGGAAATTATGATTTACATTTTATTAGACCCCACCCAGTGTGCTTTGCACTGCCATCTGCTGCCAGTGTCAGTTTTCTGTTTCAAATTTCTATGAGTTCTGTGTATTCATGTAATCTATAAGTTAGTGGTTTAGAAAACGAGTAAACTAAGTCACTTTTAAAAGCCTGAATTTGTGGGACTGGAGAGATGGCTCAGTGGTTAAGAGTACTGGCTGCCCTTGTAGAGGACCTGGATTCGGATCCTAACACTCACATGGCAGCTAACAACCATCCATAACTCCAGTTCCAGAGGATCTAACACCCTCTTCTGACCTCTGTGGGCATTGCACAACTTGAGTGCACTTACATACATACAGGCAATATAGTCATTCACATAAAAGTAAAAATAAAAAAATAAATAGAACATTTTTTGAAAAAGCCTGTGTCTGAAGGGCTGGGGATGTGACCCAGTGCTAAAGCATTTGTCTGGCATCCATGAGGCCTGGGCTGGATCCTCAGTACTAGAAAGGAGGGGATAAAGAGCCTGTTCCTTATCTTTAGGGACTCTGGAATTGTTTACTGACCTGGTTATGAATTACTTTTTACTTGATTCTGTTGTTACAGAAACAACAGCTATTTCTAGAGTGGTAAATCATTCCAAGTGTGAAAGACATCAAGAAAGACTTTTTGATTTATGTTTCTATGTTTTGAATTGCTGAGTTTGATTTACACGTTTGAAGAATGGATAGCCTCCTAAGTATTAATATATACCTTAAACTTATGGCTAGTACTGCTGTTAATAAATGATTTAAACATTTTAAATCTCAGCTTCATGTTAAAGAATATTTCTGTTAGGCATGGAAGTTTAGGTCATCCATTTTTTTCTCTCATCCTCTTAAACATTGTTCCCTTATCTGATGGTTTCTGTCACTTCTCTGAATCTTCTGCCCTCTCATAATTCTGTTATCTTTGGTCCTCATCTCTTCCATGGCACTCTGATGCTCTGAAGAAGGATCTTCTAATTTATCAGTCCCCCTAGTTGTTATCAGCTGGAATGTTGGCTTAGTACAGCCTTTTGCATCCTATCTGGAGACAGAAGTCATTCCTACCTCAAAGGCAATTGCTGAAGAAATGTTTTGTGAATCTTTTCACCTATAAGGAAGTTAACTTTCCTTAAAAGAGTGAACTGTATGTGGTGGTGAGATGGAGGCCAGCCTGGTTCCAGGGAGTTCCAGGCCAGTTGGGCTTACAGGGAGACTCTGTCAAAAAAACCAAAAACAAAAAAACAAAGAATGATATTCTGATGTTATTTTGCAGTACCCCAAAGTGAGATGTTTTTAAATGTTTTAATTCAGTGGTTGTTAACTTGTTTGAGTCCTGTGCTCCATGTATTGCTTTCTAAGGATCACTGTCTGAAAGGAACTTTTCAGATAAATGTCACATGTACCAAGGGATTTTAGGATGAGAAGCCCCTTATCAAGGGAATTAAATGTAAAACTATAGGTAAATTACTAAGTAGCTAGGTACTTGGTATTTGTGCATTAACATGAGAGAAAGAAAAGAGTACTGGGCCTGGCACAGAAAGATCTGGATTGGTCACTAGACCTGATCTTTTCAGTGTTTTCCTTTAGAAACGAGGATCGTATAGTACTTCACAGGCATTGTGGTGGACTAGATGAGAAAATAATAAGGAAAAACAATTACGAAATTGTAATATATCTGTATATGTGTGCACACACATAAGAAATAGCTTTTGGAATGTCATACATGTGTGTGTTTGTGTATATGTGCATGGTTGTGTGGGTACACATGGGGGTCAGACGTCATCTTAGCCCTGAGACTATGGCACTTTGCTCAGGACCTTCAGAAGCCCTTCCCTAAGCACCTCATCTCAGGTCATTTCCTTTGAGCTTTCCGTCCCTTCTCCTCAACACTGATGTTCTCATATTTCCTTCTCTGGATTGCCTTTCTCCTGCCAGCCCACCTCTTTCTCATCAGCTCCTTTTGTTGATTTCTACATTGTCTCCTTCCCTCTCCCAAATCTTTGATTGTGTTTCTGGTAGCCTTGTGGGTATCAAGGAGGAGAGTCCTCTCATTCTGAATATCATTCTTGGTGCTGGGACACAAGGTCACCTCTCACTAATGGTGTGACTTGACAGGGAGGCACCATGCATCAGGACTGCATTGTTAGGGTAGGGGAGGGGGGATTGCAAAGGGAAAGGGCTCAATGAAACTCTTACCTAAGTGGTAGTCCCTGGTCACCTAACCAAATGAAAGCGTAATATGATCTTTGTTTGGAGTAGATGTAGATAGATATCCTTGTGATCTGTGAGAATGTTTGATCTATTTATGCAATCTGTTTTCTGTTAGAACCATGCGGGTCATATTCTGTCTATGGATAACTAATGGTCCCTGTAGCAACCAGGAACATGACTAAAGCAAGCTGTTCTTCCTTTTTTAGGAAATGGAAATTCATCTAGGTTTCCTCTCTCAGCCCTGTCAGATGTGTGTTATTGTTTTTGTCTTTTGCTTTTCAGTTCTCTTCCTGAACTCTTTCTGAAGCTATTGTATGGTAGATTTTTCTTGGCATGTCACTTTCTACGGATTACATTTGTGTGCACATGCACGCACAACATGCAGAGAATGGAAAATTCAGAATTGAGAGCCAGTGAATTTTTCAGAGCATCATGATTTGTATTTATAATAATTCATAGTTTTAGAAGCTTTTCTGAGTGTGATTGCAAGCCAGTATGAAAAAAACCCCGCATTTAAAAAATTAAAAAAAAATTTTTAGAAGCATTTCATTATAGCTTTAACATACCCAATAACAGTTTCCAGAGCAAAGATACATCTCTTTCAAAAGTGGCTATAAAAATTTTTAGGTTCTCTGTTGAATTAATACAGTTATACAATATTGAACTCAGTATAAGCCCTGTAAGACATAAAATTGAATGAGTTTTTAAACATTTAAAAAAGATCTCCATTCCATTTTAAAATATACTGTTTCTTACTAATAACACTGAGATGTTGGAGCATGCATCTCTCATCTGTATGTATCTTATTATTACTAGTCATAATCGGTTGCACTCGGATCCTTGGCACCTGTGTATGTCTATAAAGTCATTAGGTAGATTTCAATGGTAATGTTTATTACCTCTACTAATTAACATGACAAATTTTTAATGCTTCCTCCTCAAATATAATTCATTAAAAAAATTTGTTGATTTTTTTTTTGTGTGTATATCACACAGAACATACCAAACCATCTTATTCAACTATACACCACTTCCCAGATGGCACCCTCCCATAGCCTCCCTCCCCCAACTAGAGCCCTTATACTCTGATATCCCTGCTACTGTCTGCTGTGTTGTCAGCACCCCTAGCCATTCCCCACTACTTGTCCATTTGGTGCATCTAATTAGCCTATCTAGAGGTCTTTGTTTTAGCAGGGTCAGCTGTTCCTCATCTAGCAGCAATCGGTTGTCAATATTCCTTTAGATAAGATTGGGGTCTGCTGTTCATTTTTCCAGTCCTATGTTGGGTTACTATCTGGGAGCCCCTTGGGCCACCCTGGCCAACAACTCAAAAGAAGGTATCTCCTATCTGGCATTGTTGTTTGTTATGTAGCCTTTATCCTCTTTACATAATGGACCCTTTAATTTTGGTTATACTTTCCTTTTGGGTGTTTAAGGCCATACAGTTGGCCCAGACAAACCAATCTATTATTTTTTAAATTATTTATTTAGTAACCACATACTTAGAAGAAGAAGCATTCGTTACAACTGCATTGACATATTCAATAACAATTTCCAGAGCTAAGATGTATCTTTTTCAAAATTGGCTGTAAATTTTCAGGTTTACAATTGAATTATTACAGTTATACAATATTTTACTCAGTATAAATCCTATAAGACATAAAATTAAATGAGGTTTTAACCTTTAAAAAAGATCTATATTTCATTATTAAATACACAGTTTCATACAGAAAAATTCATTTTTACTGCAGTTGACGTTAAGATGTTTGCACATGTGTTTCTAATCTCTATATATTTGATTATTACTAGTCATAGTCAGTTAGTTCCTGAGCTCCTTGGCATCTGAGCATGGATATAAAGTCGTCAGGCAGATTTCAAGGGTAATGTTCTTCATATCTCCTAATTATTAAGGAGCAAATTTTTATGCTTTGAATAATTATTTTTTTAAATCATGACGTTAAGATGTTTGCACATGTGTTTCTAATCTCTATATATTTGATTATTACTAGTCATAGTCAGTTAGTTCCTGAGCTCCTTGGCATCTGAGCATGGATATAAAGTCGTCAGGCAGATTTCAAGGGTAATGTTCTTCATATCTCCTAATTATTAAGGAGCAAATTTTTATGCTTTGAATAATTATTTTTTTAAATCATTTAAAAAAATTTTAATAACTACATAATTAGAAGAAGCATTTCACTACAGCTTTAACATATTCAGTAACACACTCCAAAGCAACAGTACATCTCCTTCACAAGTGGGTGAAGTTTCTAGGTTCACAGTTGAGGTAATAGTTATACAATATTGAACTCAGTATAAGCCCTGTAAGACATAAAATTGAATGAGTTTTTAACCTTTAAAAAAGATCTCCATTTCATTATAGAATACATTGTTCCTTGCAGAAAGACTCACTGTTTTTGCTACCAACACTGAGATCTTGGTGTATGCACATCCAATCTGTATGTATCTGATCATTACTAGTCATAACTGGTTGCACTTGGATCCTTGGTGCCTATGCATGTCTATAAAGTC
>NW_008342399.1:873705-874237 GCF_000622305.1 Nannospalax galili | reverse complement strand
TGCTGGGTTACTATCTGGGAGTCCCTTTGGCCACCTTGGCCAACAACTCCAGAGAAGGAATCTCCTATCTGGTATTGTTGCTTTTTATGTAGCCTTTAGCTATGCATATGGACTCTTAAAAAATTATATTGGCCCTTTAATCTTTGGTTACACTTTCCTTTTGGGTGTTGAAGAGCATACAGTTGGCCCAGATACACCAATTTATTTTTACTCTTAAGGCTGTTTGAGGAGCTGTTCCTCAGGGGTCACATGGGCTTGGGAGGAGCCCCTGACTCCTTTCTTTTACCAGTTCTGTCTATGTGAAGATAAGTCAAAGGTCCTGCTCAACTATGGCTGGCTTCGCTTGGAAGCACGGAGGTAATGATTCCTCTGTGTTGACACTCCTCTTTGTAGAGTGGACACTGGTTCAAGTCCATCTCATGGGGTCTCCTTGGCCTCCTTGCTCAAGAGGACAGGTGACCCACCACAATTACAGGACATTTTGAGAGATGTTCATAGTCCCCTGGAACTAGTCGACCTAGGAGGGCAAGGA
>NW_008342399.1:865506-873593 GCF_000622305.1 Nannospalax galili | reverse complement strand
ATATAATTTGTCAGTAGGTTGTTGGAATAATATGGTTCCCTCCGGTTTTTAAAACTAGCTAGGCATTGTTTATCTCTCACATTGTCTAACTCTTCCATCATGGTTTCCCCAATTAAGGTGCCCCCAATTTTTCCCCTTTCTCCCTTAATAATACCCTTCTCCTATGGTCCTACCTCTCTTGAGCTCATTCTTACCCTTTAGCCCCTAGGTTCCTTGTATACCCTTCCCTCCCCCCTCCCTTAAACTAACCCAATTTTTATCCATATCTCCCCTTTTAAGGCCCATTTCTTACTGTTCTTCTCTTTCAGGTTCTTTCTTTTTCCTTTACCTCCCTCGTTCCTTTCCATTATCCTGGTTCCTGTAGTTATATCTGGATACATACTTATCAGGGTCTTCTAGGATCCACATATGAGGGAGAACATATGTCAATTTTTTTCTTATTCTGTGTTACTTAGTATCTAACAGTTTCTAGTTCCATCCATTTACCTGCAAATTTCATGATTTCATCTTTCTTTACTGCTGAGTAAAACTCCATCTAAATGAACCACACTTTCATTAAATACTCATCAATTGAGGGACAATTAGGTTGCTTCCATCTCTTGGCTATTGTGAAAAAAGCAGCAACAAATCCACTTGTCAATTGAGGGACACTTAGGTTGTTTCCATCTCTTAGCTATTGTGAAAAGAGCAGCCACAAACATGGATGTACAAGTGTCTCTGCAGTAGGATGAGTTCTTTGGGTATATGCCAAGGAGTATGTCCTAGTTTGTTCTTCATTGCTGTGACAAAACACTCTGACCAATATCAACTTGGGGAGGAAAGGATTTATTTAGCTTACATATCCCGGGTCACTCACCATGGGCAAAGAGATGTCCAGGAGACTTTGTGTTTTCCTTGCTGACTTTCCCTCTCATCTCAGAGTGAGAAAGTTACTTGTTTTTGTTAGGCAAGCATACAGACACCCAGAGGCTTTGCCACGTTGAGGAAGCTCTGGAGCCCCTCCAAAGTGGAGCCCCTTCCACCCCCTGCTTTCCACTTCCTGACCACTCCTGTAGGCTGGGTGGAATGTGTTCTCTCCCTGTAGGCCTGCTCTGGGCTGCCTTTTTGTACTTCAAGCAGGGAGTGCCTTGAACCTTCAAGATCCACAGGATCCTGAGATGATCCAGCAGGCTTGGCTGTCACAGCTGGGCTGACTTATCCCCCCCTACCCCTGAAAGCCATTATAAGACCATGTGCACAAGACAACTACTAGCCTGTGTTCCATTCCCTTGATGGCGCTGCTCTCCTGGAGGACCAGGACACTTTGTAAGGCTTTGTGCTAACCAGAAGCCCATAAGAGAAAGGGTGATGGCAGCCCAGATTAAAAAAAGAGGGCTTGGAAATTGCTCTAAGAAGACAGAGTCAGTGCAACTGGTATTGTGTGCAAGTGAGTAGTCTTATTTACTTGGCAGTATTTGTGAGTATTTATGATTTTTGCAATATACAGTGGTCTAGCACATGGTAAGGCCCAAGCTAAGAATAATTGTTATGAACTTTTGTATTTCACAGTGGTATTTCTGGTACAGGATAAAAATTAATAAACTCAATGATGTTTGGGAAACAGGAATTCAAAGTAGAAGATGGGGGAAAAAGCCACACTTATACATCTATTAAAAGAAAGAATGAATTTATTCCTCTCAAAACAGAGCAGCAGGCCAGCTCTGACTCCCACACTGGATGTAGCAGGAAGCATCTTCCCTGATGTGGAGAGTGTTGTTGTTGGAGAGGAGAATTCTTGACATTTGAGCTCACTCACATGAAGTGAATGTAATAAAGGACAACGTTGTGGACCTAGGCCCCTCCATTGTGGTTTCTTAGAGCCAGAACAAGGAAGCATACTGATGCCCAGACTTATTCGTTTTTCAGGGACAGATGACGGTCTATGCAAAGTTTGGCAAAAATGTGTATCTTCCTGAAGATGCTGAGTTTTACTTCATTTATGACGGATCGCATCAGAGACATGTGGTAATTGCTGAGCGCATCGAGGATAACGTTCTCCAATCCAGCATTCCAGGTGAGGTGACCACTTAGTTGTACAGGTTGGGAATCTGTATCTTCCTTCCAGGAATATCAGTCAGGAGAACCAAGAAGAAAAACAAAAAAGCTCTCCAAGGATATGAGTGTTCATGGGTTTGTATGTGTGCCATTAGGAAGGACACTTGCCTGTGCTACCTCACTTCTGGGGTCCCTCCAACTATGTATGCATCACTTAATCCCGGCAAGCCCATCCCACTGACTGCCCTCAGTTCTCAAGGTCTGGTATACTTAGGGTGTAGCCACATGGAGGAAGTACTGTGCTTTAGATGTCACCTCCTTAGTCCCAGGACCTACTCCCTGGTTTGGCCCAGGAAGAGTTGACATGACAGAGCTTGTCTTCATTCTTCCTCATTCCCCTGTGGTCAGCCCCAGCGCGCCCCCCTCCTTTGCTGACTGGCATTCTCTGTTCATCCAGAATCTCCCTTATTGGGTCTCAGACTCTAGAATGTTCCTTGCCTACTACCGAAGTGTCCTTATTTGAACACTGGGAGGGGTGACAGATTAACATACCCAATAATTAACCTGTTATTAGGAGCTAATTCCCCTTCTCAGATATAAATATTTTGTATTGTCATTGAAGTATGGCTTATGTATCTAAAAGACCTCAAGCTGGAACTGAATTCTGTAGCGGTAGAATTAAAACGTTGCCTGTAGGACAGGCAGGGTAGCTTATTTATTTACCTTTTTTGGTTTTGGTTAGGAGCCTGACCTCATTTTTAAGGCGATGTGTCTCAAGGTGTCTCTGAAGGGCACCTGCTACATGCAATAGGAAGATAGATAATAAACACACATAGAACAAACATAAAGAGGGCTATGGGAACTCCAGATGCCCATCAGCTCTTCCAGGCCTTGGTCACTGGCTTAATCTGTTGTCTCATTTCAGAAATTCTGAGCGATTTTAAGAAAATCAATCAACCAATCTCTCTCTCTCCTCTCTCTCTCTCTGTGTCTCTGTGTCTCTGTCTCTGTCTCTCTCTCTCCTCTCTCTCTCTGTGTCTCTGTTTACACACATGGGGTCAAAGGAGGAGTTGGAGAGTCAAGCCCCAAAACCATGGCCTAGGTAAACCGTTTTCTCTCTCCTCTCTCTCTCCTCTCTCTCTCCCTCTCTCTCTCTCTCTCTCTCTCTCTCTCTCTCTCTCTCTCGCCTAGTAACTCCAATCCTTACAAGAATAAAAAAAAACAACAAATTTTGTTAATGGACCAGTTTACCTGTTGATCCCTGTCCCTCTGCCCTTTTACTCTGACATATATACTGACATCCTTCCTGCTTTTAATTTCCTCCTCTTTTCTAACTTTTCTCTTTCAATAAGCAACTTATAGAGGAAGAATAAAAATAATAACCAAAATACCCCTCCTGATAGCAAAAGTTTTCTTTACTTATGTGGAGGAACCAGCCTCCTTCCCCTCCTGTGTCCTAAAGAAACTCTTTCTTCTTGTTTTGGGGTCTGCTTAAAGTGAGGGTCCTTGCCTTCATTTTGACAGGTTTCTGAAGGTAAATGAGAGTTTCTGCTTCTGAACCTGAAATTTCCCTGGTTTCAGCTTTGCTAGAGTAACTTTCTGAGTGATGGAAAATGGTTAGCTTTACCAAGGTAGCCTTCGAGTGATGGAAAACAGGTTTCTATAGTGTATACTAGAGAGTTCCCACAGAGTCAGTGTGAGGATGGCAGTGGTTCTCCTTTAGTAACTCTAAGAGATGCTCTTAGTCCTTGAAGCTCTGGCAGCGTAGCTTATGGGGGAGGCTTGGAGAATAAGGAGGAGCAGGAAGGACTCAGTCAGATAAGTCATTGGCTGGTGGGCACGGGGGGCATGGCCAAGGGCAGTCAAGTAACTCTTCTCAGTCTGTGCAGGAGTGTCACAATCCCAGGGGTTTTAGTACTGCTGACACTGGGAAATTGTGCCAAAAGGGGGATGAGGGAAGGTACCTGGCAAAATGGGAAAGCGAGGCAAAAAAAGAGGAGACTAAGGGAGAGGCAGGGAGTAGGATAGGTAGCCAGCCACACCAGAAAGAGTAAGGACACTTACAAGATACAGGAGCCACTATCCGAAGTAGGTAGGCCCTGGAGAACGTCTGCCTCTGTTTGCCTCTGTTTAATGTTCATGTACATTGACTGTTTTTGTATCTTCATCCAGTCAGAGGAGCCTTGTAGAATTAGGGTGAACTTGCATCAGTTTCTGATACTGACTTACAAAATTGTTGCCTAAATACATGGTTAAGGGTGTATGATTCAAGAGAAAGTGACAAAATGGAAAACAGCAAAGATCTTTCAGATGACAGACTGGAATTTCAGGGTCGGGCAGAAGCAAAAAGTGAAGATAGAACAAATAACTGGTTGGCGGTAGGAGGGGACAGGACCTTGGAAGTCTTCAGAGCTCCTGAAGGAAGGATTATTTAAAACTCCAAAGTCACCTGGCCCTGAGGTGTGGCAACATTTAGAAGGTCATATCCCCCTTTCTGCATTTCCCACCCAGGCAGGACTGGGAGGCAGCTCCAGGGCTACCTTGTGACCCCTTCAGACATGGGTTGAACTGTTCACTATCTTGTCATCCAGGCCACGGACTTCAGGAGACGGTGACAGTGTCTGTGTGCCTCTGCTCGGAAGGTTACTCCCCGGTGACCATGGGCTCTGGCTCAGTGACCTACGTGGACAACATGGCCTGCAGGCTGGCTCGCCTGCTGGTCACTCAGGCTGACCGTCTCACAACCTGTAGCCACCAGACACTGCTGACCCCGTTTGCTCTGACAGCAGAAGCACTGCCGGCCTTGGATGAGGAGCTTGTGTTGGCTCTGACCCAACTAGAGCTACCTCTGGGCTGGACGGTCCTAGGAAACTCTTCACTTGAAGGTAAGTCTGTGCTAGAAAACCGAGTTGTGTGCTTTTTACATCAAGTTCAGAATGTGCTTTACTGTTTACTGTCTGAACTGGTTTTCCTGCCCATCTTTTAGCTGAGCCTTGCTCTGATTGGCTGGGTTCCCCGAGGTCTTCAGCCACTCATCTTTGTGCTGGCCAATGCTTCTGTACCCTAGGAGCTGTGAGGAGATGGCACTAAAGGACCTTGCTTCAAGTGGGGAGGGGCTGTTTCTTTATGGGTGACTCGTGAGCCAGTGACTTTGTGCTGTGACTTGAATTACCTTGGCAATTTCTTGTTATGAGAAGGGAACATTATTGCCCTGTTTCCAAATAGAAAAATAGGATGAAAAGAGTTCTGTGAAATCCTTAGAAGAATTATAGCCACAAAAGAAGTGTAACCATCGAGTTGACATCTTTAAAAATGCAAGTGTCAGGGCTGGGCAGATGGCTCAGTGGGTAAAGTGCTTGCAGTGCCAGCATGAGGACCTGACTTCTATTTCACCATCCATATTAGCAAAAGGTGAGGGGCTGGAGAGAGGCTCCCCAGAGCATTTGTAGTTATACTTAAAAAATTTTAATTGAAGGATGAATTATACACCTATAATCTGAGCACTTGGAGGCAGAGCCAGGAGGAGCACTGCAAGTCTGAGGCCAGCCTGGTCTCTGCACAGTTCCAGGTCAGCTGTGGCTACATAGTGAGGCCCTGTCTTCAAAATAAGCTTCAATTGACACATATATAGCTATAGTGTATGCTGTGATCATTGTATAGATACAAACAATGCATTTGATCAAATTAGAGTACTTAGAATTTCCACTTCCTCAGGCATTTATAATTTTTTTGCATTATAATTGTATTAGCTTTGGGCAACACGAATTGGACTCAATAGGAAAAATAAAAGAATATGAAGGTGTTTGGATTGGTAGATGGGGGTGGTTCTGGGAGGAGTTGGGGGGGATATGATCAAAATATATTATATGAAAAGTTTCACTATTCATCCTTAAAATATCTATTTTTAAATGATTCCTTTGAGTACAAATAGCTATTATTAGATGAGTATTATTATTTAAAATTTTTTAAAATTTTATTATTTCTATTTTATGTGTATGCGTGTATTACTTGCATGTAAGTATGTGCACCTGTGTTGTGCAATGCTTACGGAGGATAGAAGAGGCAGTTGGATCCCCTGGAATTGGAGTTACAGACAGTTGTTAGCTGCCATGTGGGTGCTGGGATTCAAACCCGGGTCTTCTGCAAGAACAGTCAGTGTTCTTAACCACTGAGCCATCACTCCAGCCCGGGTATTAATTATTTTTGATAATGGCTCTATCTTATAAAGAGTCTGACTGAAGTCTTACTGTGAAAAATTACTGCATTCCTTTACATTTTGTGGTAACTCTCACTTTTTCTTCTTACCTTTGATGGTTGTCAGGAAGAATGGGTGAACAAGCACCAAGCCCCCTACCGAAAAGCAGAGCCTTCGCTTGGCCCGCGTCTCACCCACCATCAGTCATAATGCTACTTCATTATGTGTTCAGGAGAAGGAAATGTCCCAGGTTTTATTTAATTTCAGGCCTTCCATAAAACTGGATTTTTTCTATTTCATAAAATTAAACCCATTTCTTCTGCAAAACAGCTTTCATGATAGAAGCTTTGTAGTATCTCTGAACTCCTTATTTGCAGCAAGATGTTCAGTGAAGTAATCTGATTATCCAATAACATGTCACAATTTATTTGCTTTGTTTTGGATTTCTTGCCTGTTTGTGTTTTGGACAGAAATCCTTTCTCAGAGATTGGAATAGTGTAGACAATTAGGTTACTGGGATAAAATATTCTAATGGTTTACAGATTGGTGCTCAGATGATGTTTGAGTTGAAGTCTCCCTTCCTGCTCAACTAAATGACTTCCCTCATTTGGTTCCTGAGAAGCCTGATATGGCTGACTGGTAAGCCATGCTTCACTGGGAGAGGCTGCTCCCTGGTGTGGGAAAGAACCCAGGGGACCACACATACCATCCCAAGACTGATGGGGCTGACCTTGTAAACACAGTTACTTTTCTCCCAACCTAACAAGAGCTACAGCTTATCTGTTTCTGATTGAAGAGTGTAAAAAGTGCTCCCTTCCTTAAAAATGTCACATAGGCTCTCTCCTGGGTAAGTCGATCTCGCCCTCTGCGCCTTGACTCCCCCAGCCTCATTCACACTCCCATCATCCCATTCCCCCCCCCTCCACTGCCTGTCTCTCCTCCTACCCTGGGTCCTGTCCCATTCCTTGTCTTGGCACCCCAGACACCTGGGGAACCACCACTGCTTCCTGATCCTTTGCATTCAGACCAACCCAGTTCCTTCTCGGGTCCCCAAGAGCACTCTGGGCCTGGCCCTGCCCTCACCTCCCTCTGCTTCCCTGGGCCTGCACAACCCTCCAGCCTGTTTCCTAGAAGCCAGGGCTGACCTTTCCTCTTCCTGATCCTTTGTATCCAGACCAACCCAGCTCCTCAGTGAAGTCCCCAGGAGCCCTTGGGGCTGCTTCCTGCCCCTATCTTCCTTTGCATCTCTGGGTGGCACAGCCACCAGCTGCCCTAGACCAGCATCTTTCCTGGGCTCGGCTCCCAGGCCAGTCCAACCCCCAAATTCCTGAGGCCAAAATCTTTTCTGGAGGGATCCAGACCTTAGGAGAAAGCCTGAACATCTGATCTTCATCTGACCTGGGCCTCTGTGAGAACTCCTGAAGACAAAAGCAATCTGGCCAAACCAATATAAAATCAAAAGAGAGAACTGGAAGCTTAGAGGAATCAGCTTTTCATGCCCCAAAAGTAAACCACAGAGACACATAAAGCTTACAAAACTTGAAGGCTTGAGTCTCACACAAGAATCAGAGTGAACTCCCCAGTCAAAAGACATAGACTAGGTGAATGGATTAAGAAACAAAACCCATCTTTTTGTTGTCTGCAAGAAATTCATCTCACTTTCAAGGACAGGCACTATCTTAAGGGGAAAGGATGGGGGAAAAAAAACCAATCAAATGGTACTAAGAAAAAAGCAGATCAATGGAACAAAATTGAAGATCCAAATATGAGTACATTCTATTTCAGCCACCTGATATTTGACAAAGGGGCCAAGAACATTCATTGGAGGAAAGACAGCATGTTCAGCAAATGGTGCTGG
>NW_008342399.1:865050-865411 GCF_000622305.1 Nannospalax galili | reverse complement strand
GGGACTTCAATACCCCACTGTCTCCATTAGATAGGTCAACAGGGCAGAGAGTTAACAGAGAGACATCTGAATTAAACAATACCATATATCAAATGGACCTAACAGACATCTACTGATTATTCCACCCAAGCACCAAAGGACATACTTTCTACTCAGCACCCCATGGAACCTTCTCCAAAATCAGCCATATACTGGAGCATAAAACAAACCTCAACAATACAAAAAGACTGAAATAATTCCATGCATTCTATCAGACCACAATGCAATAAAGCTAACAATCAACACCAGAAGAAGCCCTAATCACCACATGAACACATGGAGATTAAACAACACACTCCTAAATGATGAATGGGTCAAAAGA
>NW_008342399.1:863110-864145 GCF_000622305.1 Nannospalax galili | reverse complement strand
GTTCCTTCTCAGGTCCCCAGGAGCACTGCTTCTGGGCCTGGCCCTGCCCTCACCTCCTTCTGCTTCCCTGGGCCTGCAGGACCCACAGTCCTCTCTCATAACACAAAAAGAAATTGAAACAGTACTACAAAACCTCCCGACTAAAAAAAGCCCAGGACCAGATGGATTTACAGTAGAATTCTGTCAGACATTTAAAGAAGATCTACATCCATTACTACTTAATTTATTCAAAAAGATAGAAATGGAGGGAGAATTTCTAAATTCCTTCTATGAAGCCAGCATACTAGATACTAAAAGCCAGGTAAAAATACAACCAAAAAGAAAATTATAGACCCATATCCTTAATGAACATAGATGCAAAAATCCTCAACAAGATACTTGCAAACCATATACAGACACACATCAAAAAGATCATCCACCATGATCAAGTCAGCTTTATCCCAGAGATGCAGGGCTGGTTCAATATATGTTAAGTCAATAAACATCATAAATCATGTAAATGGGCTGAAAGACAAGAACCACATGCTCATCTCAATAGATACAGGGAAGGCCTTTGACAAAATTCAACATGCATTTATGTTCAAAGTCCTACAGAGAATTGGACTGGAGGGAACATACCTCAACATAGTTAAAGCCATATGTAACAAACCCACAGCCAACATCATTCTAAATGGAGAAAAACTAGAAGCATTCCCATTGAAATCAGGAACCAGAGAAGGCAGTCCACTATCTCTATTCCTCTTGAACATAGTGCTTGAAACTCTTGCAAGAGCAGTAAGATAAGAGAAAGAAATTAAAGGAGTAATAATTGGAAAAGAAGAGCTCAAATTATCCCTTTTTGCAGATGATATGATATTATATCTAAGGGATGCCAAAAATTACACGCGCAAACTCCTAGAAATTATTAACACATTCAGTAATGTGGCAGGTTGCAAAATTAAAGTACAAAAGTCTGTATCCTTTCTATATACCAGTGACAAGCAGTCAGAGAAAGAGCACGGGGAAACCCTCCCATTCACAATAGCCACAAAAAAA
>NW_008342399.1:850849-863024 GCF_000622305.1 Nannospalax galili | reverse complement strand
ATGGTGCTGGCAAAACTGGATCTCCACTTGTAGAAGAATGAAACTAAACCCCTGTCTTTCACCTTGCACAAAAGTCAATTCCAAATGGCTCAAAGACCTTAATGTAAAGCCTGAAACTCTGAAAGTGTTAGAAGAAAACAGTGGGAAGAACCTATAAGATATAGGTGTAGGAAAGGATTTTCTAAACCTGACATCAATTGCTCAGGAAACAAGGGCAAGAATTAAAGTAAAAAGCTTCTGTACATCAAAGGAGGCAACCAGGGAAGTGAACAGAAAACCCACAAAATGGGAGAAAAATCTTCACCAGTGACACATCTGACAGAGGTTTAATATCCAGAATGTATAACAAACTCCAAAAACAGAGAATCAAGACGAGAAGTAACCCAATAAAAAGATGGGCTAAGGAGATGAACAGAGTTCTCAAAAGAAGAAGTAAAGATGGCTATGAAGCACTTAAAGGATGTTTAACATCACTAATAATCAGGGAAATGCAAATTAAAACCAATTTCTTGTGCAAATCCTATGACAGCAGTGTGGAGAATCCTTTAAAAACTACAAGTGAACCTACCATTTGACCCAGTTATACCATTCTTTGGCATATACCCAAAGGACTCACCCTGTTACAGTGTCACTTGCACATCCAAATTTGTTGCTGCTCTTTTCACAATAGCTAAGATATGGAAGCAACTTAAGTGCCCCTCAACTGATGAGTGGATAATGAAAATGTGGTTCATTTATATGATGGAGTTTTACTCAGCAGTAAAGAAAGTTGAAATCATGAAATTTGCAGGTAAATGGATGGAACTAGAAACTTATACTAAGTAATACAGAATCAGAAAAAAAAATTGATATATGTTCTCCCTCATATGTGGATCGTAGAACCAAACCGTGAGTATGTATAAATAAATATGCATCTAGACATAACTATAGGAACCAGGATAATGGAAAGAACCAGGGTTGTAAAGGAAAAAAAAAGAATGTGAAAGAGAAGAACAGTAGGAAACAGGCCTTAAAAGGGGAGATATGGATAAAAATTGGGTTAGTTTAAGGGAGGGGGGAAGTAAGGGTATACAAGGAACCCAGGGGTTAAAGGGAAAGAAGGAGCTCAAGAGAGGTAAGACCATTGGAAAAGGGTATTAGTAAGGGAGATAGGGGGGAAATGGGGGCACCTTAAGTGGAAAACCATGATGGAGGGGTGAGATGATGCAAGAGATAAAGAATGCCTAGCTAGTTTTGAAAACCGGTGGGAACCATAGTAGTCCAACAACATACTGACAAATTATACGTAGCAGATCAAGAAATATATGTCTAGGCAAGGTTTATCTGAGAATAGTTGGTCTTTGCTCAAGATTTATCTGTATGACACACAATAATTAAAAGTACCAGACTGGTTGAACTAACCTTCTTGGATGTTTAACAGACATACTTTGAGACCTATACTAATTTGGTCAGAGGGACATAAAGGACAGTTTTTGCTCCTTGCCCTCCTAGGTCGACTAGTTCCAGGGGACTATGAGCATCTCTCAAAATGTCCTGTAATTGTGGTGGGTCACCTGTCCTCTTGATCAAGGAGGCCGAGGAGACCCCACGAGTTGGACTTGAACGAATGTTCCATCTACAAAGAGGAGGGTCAACACAGAGGAATCATTTCCTCCATGCTTCTAAGTGAAGCCAGCCATGGTCAAGTAGGACCTTTGACTTATCTTCACATAGGCGGAACTGGTAAAAGAAACGAGCCAGGGTTTCCTCCCAAGTCCGTGTGACCCCTGAGGAACAGATCCTCAAACGACCTTAAGAGTAAAATTAAATCGGTTTATCTGGGCAAACTGGCCTTAAATACCCAAAAGGAAAGTATAACCAAAGATTAAAAGGGCCAATATAATTTTTTAAGACTCCATATGTATAGCTAAAGTCTACATAACAAACAACAATACCAGATAGGAGATACCTTCTTTTGAGTTGTTGGCCGAGGTACCCAAGAGACTCCCTGATAGTAACCCAGCATAGAATTTGGATAATGAACAGCAAACTCCAATCATACCTAAAGGAATATGGACAACTGATTGTTGCTAGATGAGGAACAGCTGACCTTCCTAAAACAAAGACCTCTAGATAGACTGACTAGATTCACCAGAGGGACAAATAGTGTGGAATGGCTGGGGTGCCGACAACACAGCAGACAGTTACATAGATATCAGAGTTATCAGGGCTCTAGTCGGGGGAGGGAGGCTATGGGAGGGCGCCATCTGGGAAGTGGGTGTATATTTGAATAAGATGGTTTGGCATGTTCTGTGTGATACACACACACACTCACACAAAAAAAATCAACAAGTTAAAAAAATATATTTGAGGAGGCAGCATGGAAATTTACGTCATTTTAATTAGTAGAGGTGATAAACATTACCATTGAAATCTACCCGATGACTTTATAGACATACACAGGCACCAAGGATCCAAGTACAATGGATTATGACTAGCAATAATCAGATACATACAGATTAGAGATGCATACGCCAACATCTCAGTAGCAAAAACAATGCGTCTTTCTGCAAGGAACAATATATTCTAAAATGAAATGGAGATCTTTTTTAAAGGTTAAAAACACATTCAATTTTATGTCTTACAGGGCTTATACTGAGTTCAATATTGTATAACTGTATTAATTCAACTGTGAACCTAGAAGCTTACAGCCACTTGTGAAAGAGATGTACTCTTGCTCCAGAGTGTGTTAATGAATATGTTAAAGGTGCAATGAAATGCTTCTTCTAATCATGTAGTTATTAAAAATTAAAAAAAGTCACACAGCTGGGCATTGTGGTACATGCCTTTAGTCCCAGCACTCTGGAGGCAGAGGTAGGCAGATTTCTGTGAGTTCAAGGCCAGCCTGGTCTACATAGCGAGTTCCAAGCCCGCTGGGGCTACAGAAAACCCTGTCTCAAAAGGACCAAAAAAAAAAAAAGTGATGTAAATATTTTTCTCACATATATTAATATGTATAATTAATATATAGCAAATTGGCTGATAGATTTTATTTTTGCCAGGGAAAATTGTTATTGTGGAAAAAAGAATTTGGACACATATATGTCTGAAGGTACAAGTGGGTTATTTATTCAGGGACTCCTAGGCAGGTATTTTTCTGGCCTTTATGGAATACATGGTTTCTAGTATATCAACCAAACACATAATGAAGCTTGGTTTTGTAAAGCTGATGCTAAAAATTAAATCTACAGGGAAAATATTGTCTTTAACAAAACAAAGCTTGATCTCTTAGTTTGCTGTATAAATTTAGAGTTCAGTTTTCCTCCTGTTTTTATAAGCCATTCTATGCAGAGAGGAAATTCCATGGGAAAACTAGTTGATCTTTCTGACTTTTCTTTAGGGAAGTCGTGGGGTTAAACACAGCTTATGTGTTTAGGGGGCAATGGATATTTGCTGGTTGAAATCTGTCATCAAAGAGGGCCAGTTGGTAGAACTGGTAGACTGACTGGGGTGGCTTAGAGCATTTCATAGTTTAATTACTTATTTCATAGATCAGATTAAGAGTATGTTCGTAACTGACAAATAACACTATCATAGATTTAAACTTTAATCTAGAAATTAGAGGTATGAGTCATGGGTTGCAGAGTACCTGTTCTCAGGGCAAGTTTGAACAGTGTCTGCTTTCATAAAAACCAGTCACAGCACAGTGAATAAGGACTTAAAGGAAACATAGTAAACCTTGTCATGAACCACACATGTAATGCACCGTATGAGGAATGTAACGTGATGCTATCACAAAGGAGAAGGGTGGTGGGCATGGCACTTTGCTCTGCTGATAGTTTGTTTCTCTGTACATTACAACTAACAAGAGAAAAGGAAATGCAAAGACCCTGGGACTTCAGAGGGAAGTTTTAAGAGTTTTTCAGCAACGGTTAACCTCTTGATCCTGTGTTCACAGAAGGAGTTTAAAGAGCAGTTTAAATATTGCTAGTTATCTGCAGGAAAAGCCACTAAGAAGTAATTACCAGTTCATTATGAAAGACTCAAGGGAAGTCGCCAACTTTATGTGACTTGGGTATCTTGCTTCAAGTCACATAGACCTGTCAGTTTTCTCCTAGGCAGCAAGAGAAAGGGAATGTGTGGCTTGGCAGTGTTTGCAGAGGAAAAGCTCTGTTTCTTTCTTTGAATAGAGAAAAGAGATGTATAACCAGTTTAACACTTGAAATAGAGCCGGTTCTGTTTTTATCCTTGAATGCAATCTGTTGTCAACAGATACAGGAGGAAAGGAGAGCAAGGTTCAGGTTCAGGCTCGGGCTGCTGACTGGGCCAACTTCATTGCGTTGAAGGTCTTTGTCATGTTGAAGTTGAAGGTCACAACTTCAGGTCTTTGTCATGCTGGGCCATGAGGTTTGCTTTGCTTGTTGGCCTGCAGACCATGGAGTCTGCCTGCTTTGTTACTCTGCCCCAAAGCTGTGTGCTGGATAGTAAGTTGGAAATGGCATCAGAGGAAACACTATTGGGTAGGAATCCTATACAAGACAGATTTATTCCAACATACAAATTTCTGCTTCTTTTTTTTTTCTTTCCAGTTTTGAAATTAATACATTTATGGACAACAACTGATTCTGGTAGTTTCTGTGTTTCTTTCGGAAATTTTGATGAAAAAAAGTAATTTGTATACCTATTCAGTGTTGCTTTCTAGCCTTCTGTCACTTCTGATGGTTTCTATAAGGCAGACATCATCACACCTTCTTTTTTGACAATCAAGCTGGTATTAAAGTCCTTCAGTTGCTAAGGTAACCCCACGGTGAACACTAATGATGGGGAGAATGTCCTTTGGGATAGTGCCTATGGGAAATTTCTATGGCAAATTGAAACAATTATTTCACAATATTTATCTTTGCATCTGGGTATTGTTTGGGACATTTTAAATCCTTAATATAAAATGTTTTTATTGTTTTCCAAGCTTGTTTTAGCTTTTTCAAGGAATAGAATTTCCGACAGTGAAGATTAGAATTAGAATTGAACTCCTAAGGAAGAGAATACTTGCCCCCTTCCGCAAATGATTTGGATTTGTCTTTCAACACATTCCCTGTTTAAGAAGCTGTGTCTTACAGAAGAAGGAGCAGCGTACATTCTCTCTTAGACAACTAGCTTCCTACTTTTGTCTGGCAACAATGGACCGTTGACCGGAATACAGAGTTGCACATTTATTCTCACATCTGGGAAGTGGAACATAAGATTGCATTCAGGTCACTTTCTCCCCTTCAATTATAATTTTCAGGGAGAAAGAATGTAAATCGAAACTTTGATTTTTGAACACCCTACCCTGATGTACTTCCCAAGGGGTGCTGAACCCTGGGAGGGTTTTCAATTCACCTCTGACTGGCTGAACCCCTTCTCTGCCGCCTCTGCTCTTGGACTCTTCAAACATGCAGGATGCACATGGCAGCTTTTGATTGCACACAGATGATTAGAATTGAACTTGAAAATGAGAGCAGCTAAGGAATCTTTTTGTGTTTATCTTGAAGAGGACAAAAAGGAAAAGTTTCCAGTTCGCATAGATTTCTTAATAGGGTTTGACTGCTGGCAGCTGTCTTTGTACTGTTTTATTTAAAATATAAATGACATATGCATTTAAAAACTACTGGTATTTAGTGATTAACAGGTTGAAGAAGATGAGTGGGAAGGGCCTGGAAAGGGGTAGAGCAGGGCACCAGAAATGACATGAGCTCTTAGGGAAATGGCAAACTGTGTGTTCGGTTCAAGGCCCCTTTACTTGGCTCCTGTGGCCTTTTGTGACTTAACTAGGAGCCTTGGTGTGTGTGGGAAGTGGTATAGAATCTTCTGTAATCCCACTCTACGCTTCTATATACCTTACTTGCTGCTTACCCCTGGAGCCGGGTTGTTTTTATTTTGAAGGCTTTTTTCACAGTCTATGTGCATATGTGTATGGTGAAAGGCCTGAGCTGGGGTCCTTAGAAGCTGTGCAGTTCATTTTCCTTTTGCTAATGCTCTTCCCGCCAACTCAGCTTGTTGGGTTATTACAGTTTCTGCCTTTTCATGTATTCCTTTTAGAACATCTATTTTGGACTTTTTATTCTTTTGCAGGTTTATTTTTATAACTCTTACTTTCCTGTCTCTAATTTATAGTAGGAAACAGAAACATATATAATACTAAATAAATCCATCCCTGATTCTTAAAAAAAAGGTAGTTTCTAATTCTTATAGTGTAATTCTTTATTTCCCTTCAAAGTATTAACTTTTATAGCTTTCTTCTTGTTGTTGGCTTTAATATATTTTCCTTGATAAGTACACTACAGCTGTGGTCAATTCAAGCTAGCCTTCACATAATGGGAGGGATAATGGTTAAGAACTCACATTTTCGGTAAAGAAAATGGGGCTCCATCCTTGGTGCTCTGCTTATCTCCTTAGTGAACCTGAGGAATTGCATGATACATCAGGCCTGTCTCCAGCCCCTGTAGAATGAGGATAGCAATGGGACATACATCATAGAATGACTATCAGCATGAAATGAGATAATATGCACACAGAAAAAAAAACTAGATAAATATTAACTGTCCATAGAAACAAGGAAAGTCTTATCACAGTTTCAGGCACCTCATGAACATGGAACAAGTGTGGCTGTGGGGTTCCATTTTTCCTTTCATTTATACGTCTCCATTTCTATTTAAACCTTTCCCTAACCTCCCTAGCCCCATCCTAAGTAGACAGCACCTTTTATACTGACTTCCTGTTTGGTTGAGTCTATTTCCCTTCTTTCTTACCTCTCACTGGAATATCCCCTGCTGATTGTGCCCCTGACACTGAACGAAGGAATAAAAACCTCTCAGTGATGCTGTGGTTCGTACCACAGTAATTTAACATTTCTTAGCCTAGCGCTTGGGGCCTGAGGCTCTGGTGTCCAATGCCAGGGCAATGAGTGGATTCTTATTCAGTTGTTTAGTGGCCAGTTTCCTGGTTGTACTATAATCAAGACAAATACTGCAGACTTTAAAAGGCCAGCTGCAAAATGAGTCCACACGTTTTCTGCCTGTCAATAACAAAGGGAAACTGTAGTGTATTTACATTTGACTCCAAGCAGAGCAGCATCCCTGAAGGGTCCACAGGGTAAGTAATGCCACTCTCTGGTGGAGTGAAGGAAACACAGAAGCAGCAAGCATCTATTGATGGGAATAAATGGTCAACTTGAATCAGAGCCTGGAAGAAATGGTAACAAATGAAAGAAAAATGGATTGCATAGGTTGCAAAGACAACCTGGCATAATTGGTGCTTCTAACACCTAATGACTGGCTGCTGCCCCAGGCAGGGGATTACAGCAAATTTGTCTTAATGGCTCATCTGGTACACTGCATCGATGCAATTATAGTGTACAAGCCAGAGACTAGTTCCCTTCAATTATGTTTTTAAATGATAACCAGAGAAAAACCGTTTTCAAACATACCACATATCTATTTAGTGACTGTTTATTGGGAGTTTTGTAATAAAACAAACATGTATGATTTTTGAGAACCCTGTCTCATATGTTATTTTCATTATAGTGCTCCTGGCATTCTGAAGCAGTGGGCTGGGTAGACACCCTTTTACAGACCAGGCAACTCCCCAAAGTTGTAGTACCATAAAGGCCCAAGTTCAGGTCTTCAGCCCTTTTAACTCACCTCCCTTTATACTATACAAGGTTGTGTCTGGGTTCTTATTACCTGGTATTTTTCCCACATTGTGTATTTCAGTGTGGAATGTTCCTAGAATGTGAAGGGCAAAAATTGGGTCACCATCTTGGAGTTCTAATAGACTTTTTAGTATTTCAACTGTTTTGTACTAGTTCCACAAGCTGAAGTCTAACAAGCCTCTGTGAGATGCCACATCCAGTCACGTGTTGTACACACACTGCGGACTTTTTGGGATGATTGTGTCTAATGGGTGTTTTTGCAGATTCTTCTCAGTTAAGAATAGTTACAAACTGAGTGTCTCAAATGCATCTGATGTAGAAAAGAAGACTGAGGTGAGCACAGCCTGCCAGTGTGCTTGTGCCCCTCCATGCCTCCTTTTTTGGTTTTGATCCATCCATGACTGCCATGTTGGTCTTCTCTTCCTTAGAATGTCCTGAATTATTCTTTCTCATACATGTGTTTATATTTGCAGTTTCTATCTTGGATTCACCAGTCTTTCTCCTTCTGTGTTGAAGGCTTGTTTGTGTACTCACTATTAGAGCCCTAAGCTGACTGCATCAGTGGAAGATGCTGTAAGCCATGGCCCCTTTTCTTACTTTCATTGAGAACTCTGCAAACATTTCAGAGCTTGTGTGTGGTACCCAGGCCATTTTGCTTTGACTTTTGAGATGCATTTTTATTTATCTTTTTCTTTCATTGTTCTTAATTTTTGCTCATTGTGTTTGGCATTTTATAAACATCCTTGAACATCCAAGTCATGATATATTACATAAGTTTAATAATTCATAGATAAGTTTTCTAGTAGACTGGGTTATTTTTTAATTTCAATTTACACTCTTTGCATCTAAGCCTTAGAACTTTAGTTCACCAGACAGTGATTTCACGGACCAGACATTTATTTTATGCTGAACACAAATAGCTGTTTGCTGTTCACAGGCAAGGGACCAAGTCCACCTCTGTATGCATGGGCATGGCATGTAGAAAAAGTGTCATTCAGTGCTTTACTGAATGGCCTAGATGCACAGTTGAAACCTCTGTGATTATGTGACTTTGGGAATCAGAGTAGAACTAATTTTATTTTAATGAGTTGGATTTATTTAAATGAAAGAGCTTTGATCTTCCAAAAATTTACTATGTTGAATATATTCCAAGGCTTCTCTCAGGAGTTATAAAACATTACTAGGTTGAACAAATTGAAAGTCCTTCTGGATTTATTTGTGTTAAAAAATATAATTTGTGTCAGGTGTGGTATTGCACACCTTTAGTCCTAGCACTTGGGAGACAGAGGCAGGTGGCTCTCTGTGAGTTCAAGGCCAGTTTGGTCTACATAGCCAATTCCATACCAGCTGGGGCTACAGAGTGACACTGTCTCAAATAGACAAATGTGTGTGTGTGTGTGTGTGTGTGTGTAATTTGCTTTTATATTATTATACTCATGACATTTTAGCTTTAACATTTTGTTAAGAGGTTAAGTCTATTTCCTCATTTAGTAGTAAATACTTTGAATGACCGATAACTTGTCCAATTCACAGAAAACTTTTGTCATTGTCTTTCTTTGGTGCTTTTTTTTAAGCTGGTAATTTTAAAATTATGCATATATGTGTGTCTATGTGTGGGTTTCTGTATGTGAGTCCAGGTGTCTGCAGAGTCCATAAGAAGGTGTTGGATCCCTTGGACCCAATACGGATGCTGGGAACTGAACTTGGGTCCTCTAGAAGAGCAATACATGCTCTTAATTGCTGAATCATCTCCTTAACCCCTTGTTACTTTTTAAATTACATTTGTTTATTTATTTATAGTCAGGGTTTCACTATATAGCCCTTGACTGACCTAGAACTTGCTATGTAGACGTGTCCAGTCTCAAACTCACAGTGATTCTCCTGCCTCTGCCTCCCCAGTGCTGGGATTAAAGGCACTTAGCCACTGAGCCATCTTGCTGGCCTAGTGATTTATTTTTATTGTTAGAATACTGTTATATGATTACAATAGTTTTGGACTTTTAGGGCATGAAGATTATTTTTAATTTTGAACTTCGAGGTTTTGTGTTTTTTTCCTGGCATACATCAGCATATTCCTTGCCAGGGTCTACATGATATTGTTATGGGATGGACTTACCATAAGACATCAGTTTCTTTATTAGATAATGCCATCGTGTGCTCCAAAACATTTATAGTAACTTATACTTTTCTAGCAGTGACAGTAAGGTCCAGAGACTTGCTTAATTACTTAATTATATTTTAAAAGAATTTTATTAACATATTAGGCTTCATTATGACAAACTGGTTCCAAAGGCCCATGAACCACATGACTAGGTTTCTCATAGCAATGACCCCACTCCTAGTATAAGTTTTCTTAGTTTCTTTCTTTTTAAAAAATTTTATTTTATGTGTAGGAGTGTCTTGCCTGCATGTAAGTACACTCATGTCCTGCAATGCCCATGAAGGTCAGAAGCGGGCATCATATCTACTGGAACTGGAGTTATGGATGGTTGTTAGCCACCATGTGGGTGTTGGGAACTGAACTCGGGTGTTCTGCAAGGGCAGCCAGTGCTCTTAACCACTGAGCCATCTCTCCAGCCCAAGTTTTCTTAGTTTCTTTTCTCATTGCTATGATCAAATACCTGAGAAGAAGCAGCTTAATTGAGGAAGGATTTATGTTGGCTAATCAGTCCATTGTGGCAGGGAAGGCATGGAGGCAGGAGCCTGAGGTCATGTTGGGGCAGAAGCCTGAGGTGACATGAAGGCGGGAGTCTGAGGTGACATGGGGGCAGGAATCTGAGGTGATGTGGGGGCAGGAGTCTGACGGGAGAAGGGAGTGGGAGCCTTAGGTGGCTGGTCACATTTCATCCACAGTCAAGAAACAGAAAGAGATAAATGTGATGCTCAGTTGGCTTTCTCCTTTTTACTATTTTATTCAGTCTGGGATTCAGGTGGGCCTTTCTCTTTAAGTTATTAATCCTGTCTGGAAATGCCCTCACAAACACACTCAAAGATATGCCTCGTTAATACCCTAGGTAGTTTGATTTTATTTTTTTTCCCCAATTTTCTCATTTATTTATTTATTTATTTATTTATTTATTTTAAAATTATTTAATAACCACATACTTAGAAAATCTTATTAAGTTGATAATATCAACCATCACAGTTCCAAAGAGACTTCAACCCTATCTTGACTTTACAGTGAGCAAAGATGTGTGAAGAAGAGTTCATACCAGTGGGATTTCCAGATCATCTGAGCCACAGAGCAGGGGTAGCCATTTGTTTCAGTGGTTACCCAAGGAAAGAGCTTTGCCTTACAGTCAATCTGCATTTAGAACCATTATTGTATTACCTAATTATACCTTTCAATTAGCAGAAAATTCATCATGGAAAATTTGAAACTTAAATTATCAATGTCAGCTCATCAATGATAACAATACGTCATATTGTAGGGGATGTTGATGGTAGGAGAGGCTATATATGTGTGCGGACAAGGACTGTGGGAAATTGCTGTACCTGCTACTCAAGATTATTATGAACTTAAAATTGCTCTAAAAAAAAAAGGCCACTGGACTGTGAAATGGCCTGTAAGATTAGGCAGAGTGTGGTAGGGGCAGATTACCTAAAAGGGTACTTTGATAGACTATCATGTGGAGTTGAGAAAGTGAAGCCTAAGTTGCAGTAGAGACCCCAGAATATTGGAAATGCCAGAAACACCAGCCATCAACAGTGGAAAGTTTCAGGGACCCTGTGAAGCCAGCCCAAGAGAAAGGTCACATGTGCCTCAGGTAACAGAGCTGGAGGGAGAGGACTATGTAAACCTGTTACAGGAGCTCCAATGATATTATCACAAATCCTAAATGCTAGAGGTGGACCTGCAGGTTTTGGTATTTTCCCTGCTGGGTTTCTGTCTTGCTTTGATCTGATATGTCTTTGCCATGTGTTCATTCTTTCTCTTTGTAATGGGGAGTATTTATTTTTGTACCATTGAGTTTTGAAAATATGTAACTTGTTTTTTGATTTCAGAACGGTACAGTTAAGAGATTGCCTTGAGTCTCAGAAGAGACTTTGGACTTTCGAATAATGTTGGAACTATTGAAGTTGGGTTCTTGGAGATGAATTAAATATATTTTACATTATAAGATGGCTATGAGCCTTTGAGGACAGTGGTAGAATATTCTGATTTAAAAGCAGTGTGTTTGGGTGTTGTGCTGGATAGTTTCAGTTGTTATCTTGACATACCTGAGATGAGGGAGCCTCAACTGGGGGATTTCCTCTACCAGACTGGCCTGTGGGCATGTGTGTGAGGCATTTTCTTGATTGCTGAGTGATGTGGGAGGGCCTAGCTCACTGTGGATGGTAACACCCCTGGGGCAGATGGTTTGGGGTTGTGTAAGAATGCAGGCTGAGCACAGGCCGGAAGAGCAAGCCAATGAGCAGTGTTCCTCCATGGTCTCTGCTTCAGTTCCTGCTTCCTTCCCAATGCGCCTTTGGACAGTGCTTTTTTAAATTAAAAAAAATTTTTTT
>NW_008342399.1:788263-850635 GCF_000622305.1 Nannospalax galili | reverse complement strand
TTAATACAGTTATACAATATTGAATTCAGTATAAGCCCTGTAAGACATAAAATTGAAAGAGTTTTTTAACCTTTAAAAAACATCTCCATTTCATTTTAGAATATATTGTTCCTTGCAGAAAGACTCATTGTTTTTGCTACTAACACTGAGATGTTGGTGCATGCATCTCTAATCTGTATGCTTCTGATTATTACTAGTCATAATTGGTTGCACTTGGATCCTTGGTGCCGGACAGTGCTTTTTTATCACAGTCATAGAAAATAACCAGGACAGGTGTCAGGTTGAAAAGGGGTGGACTTCAGATGCTGGATTTCAGTCATCAACTTAACCCAGGG
The DNA here is from genome assembly GCF_000622305.1 of Nannospalax galili. NCBI lineage: Eukaryota > Metazoa > Chordata > Mammalia > Rodentia > Spalacidae > Nannospalax > Nannospalax galili. The sequence goes on along the minus strand of NW_008342399.1, from coordinate 850,300 downwards.
TTAAGAAACACCTGGGTCATTAGTGAGGCGCATCTTTGGGTCCTTTCAAGGAGTATTAGCTAAGGAGGGAAGATCTGCCCTGAATGTGAGTGTCATTATCCTATTGGGCTGGGGTCCCAAACTGAATTTAAAGGGAGAAAGAAGAAAGCCAGCTGCACACCAGCATTCACCCTTTTTGGCTTCCTGTCTGTAAACACAATGTGGCCAGCCACCTCATGCTCCTGTCACCATGCCTTCCCTGCCAAGATGGACTGTATCCTCTCAAACCTTGAGCTGAAGTAAATCTTTTCTCCCTTAGGTTGCTTCTTCTTATGGCATGGTGAACCTATATTAGTTGAATTTTTTTTTTTCACAACAAGCTGTGGTTTTTATCACTTAGAAAAGCCTCATGGTTATTTCACTTTCTGACTCTGTGCTTGTGTCTTCAACACTTTCACAACGACTTTCTGCTCCTCAATAAGGAAAGCACACTTGATCCTGTCACGAACACATTTAGTACACATAGAACCACCATAGGCCCTGCTGATATGTTTTTTTGTTTTGGACAATCTCATGAGGACTTTAGGCCTCACAGCTTGAACCCCTCGAAGTCTGCTCAGGCACACACCACATGCAGATTTTGGTGCTTTCCCAACCTTCTTGGTATAAAGGTAAACAATCCTGTTACCAGGGGTTCCAGACAGCCTAGTTTTGTTAGAGGCTGTGTTGTAGGAAAGCCTACAACGGTATGTCAACTGCTAGACCATTCTGAGTGCCTGCAAACACCGTCCCCGGAAGAGGAAAAGGCTATTAGTTGAATTTTTGTATGTGCTGGACTCATAGGTAAAAAGCCTGATGCTCCACAGAGTGAGGCACATGGAATTCAAGCTTTGTTCTGTGTTTCGGGCAGGCGGACCTCATGGTTCTGAATGGGAATGGTTTGTTGACAGTCACAGCTTGTTCAGTTCTTCTCTGTGTCCTGATGATTGTGCTTCTGGGATATTGGAAGTCATACCTTTTAATGTTTGCCATTAGAGCAATTATTAGTAATTCTGTCTTAGTTATATTACTTCAAATAACTCCTGGTACCAACTAAACAGGAAGAGATATATTTATTTGACTTTTTTATTTCATTTTATTTAAATAGTCTGCCGAATTATGTAACCCTTTTCCACAGTTTGTTTCCTGGCTGGTGTTAAGAAATCTGAAACTCTCTAACAAGAAAAATTATTTATATGTGTCATGATGCTGTTTCAAGCTGTTTGCCTCCTTCTGTACAATGAACTTTAAAAATATTTTATTGTTTTTATTTTATGTGTATGAATGTATTGACTGCATGTATGTGAGTGCACATGTGTCTTGCAGTGCCGCAGAGGTCAGAAGAGGGCTTCGGATTCCCCTGGAACTGGAGTTAAGGACGTTTCGTAGCCACCATGTGGGTGCTGGGAATCGAACCCAGGTCCTCTGCAAGAGCAGTCAGTGCTCTAAACCGCTGAGCCATCTCTTCAGCCCCTACAATGAACTTTATATTGAGTGAGATGGCTCTCTCATACAACACTGGTGATTTAATTATTTGCTTTCTTTAAACATCAGAAGATACTTCTTTCCCTGCCTTCCCTCTTTCCTCTGATCCCAGAAGTGAAATTCTGGGGGTGAGGTGGAAAGAGGAGAATAGTGATCCACATGCTTACTCTTCTCTACAATGTGAGATGTGAGGATGGAGCTCTCATAAACAGACAACGGGGACACAGGACCAATGGGGCGTGCTTGACAGTTTCTACTGGTGGAGAGAACGGTGACTGCCATCCTTACTCTTTTTGGTCAGATGAACATAGTGAGCAGCACCCCAGGTTTAGAGCATTGGAGCAGGCACTCTAAGGAATACTATCCACATAGCTAAAACCACATTTGCCTTTACCAATGCTATTAAGAGGGAACACAGAGGGTTTAGATGTTCCCTTTTAATCACATTTTTCTTGGAAGCAAATTACAACCTGTACAAACATGGACATTTCTCACCAGGGATCTGTGACTTAGAAATTCCATCCAATATGGCTAGCTAATCTCTCATGCTGACAGGCTGGCCTCTACTGGTGAATATATGTATGCTTGTGTGTGCAGGTGTGTGTTTGTTTTGTTACCTGATCCTAACAAGTCTCTCCATGGTTATATTTAAAAAAGAAAAACAAGTGCAAATGTTGTCAAACAGGTCCTGCTGGGAATCTGTTAAGAATAAAATCTTTTAAGAATAAAATCAAGCAAGTATGATGGCCATAAACTTAAACAATAAAATAAAGTCAATTCTTTCACAGCTAGCACATGGCTAGTGTCCACGAGGCCTTGGGTTGAATCTCTATCACCAAAAAGTAAAAGCCAATACAGCTCTTTTGTTTTTCATAGCAACAAGGTGAAGTATATTAAACAAATGTGTGGTAGTGGCGTGTGGCCATGCTGCCATGTTTTTTAGACATTTTAGCATTTTGGATGTTATTTTAATCAGGGGAATATGTGTTGTATCCCATGTCCAATGATAGAACAAATATGCAGGGAACCAGAAGACATTTCACTGTGATAAGGCCTCATTTACATATTTTAAATATAAAGCATTGACTTTTTATTTGTTTATTATTTTTGAGACAGGGTCCTTTTTGTAACCCTGGCTGGCCTGGAACTCACTATGTAGATCAGGCTGGCCTTGAACTCACAGAGATCCTCCTGCCTCTGCCTCCTGAGTGCTGGGATTAAAGGCATGAACATCATGCCTGGTCAAGCCTTGTGGCATTGATATAGATGTAGAGAAAGCAGTACAGACCTATGAAAAGTATAAACTGAGCAGTTTTATTCTATGTTCATGCACAGTGGAACATTTCCTTCTAGTTGTTTTAGCGTTTTGTTCAATGCCTTCTCCATAAATACCCTCAATCCGACCATTGTCAGGGTAAGAGGGTAACTGTCACAGAGCCTTAGTGGGACCTGGACCTGTGGATGGCAAGACTCTAATTCATTGAGATATTGAAGTTTAGATTAATGATGCTTTTTCATTGTGGGAGTGGGGCTGGTGATGATGAGGGGAAAAGGTAGGTTGGTAGGAGGCCTGATTAGGCAAGGATTATGATAGTTTACAATTAGATTTAGAGCTGCTCTGTACTGTCTCTTGATGGTTTCCGCTGAGGAGTTGATGAATGTTGAGGGAAATTCCTGCAGTAAACAATCATTGGTTTGCTTGGGCAAGAGTGTCTGAGAATAGTGAAGTTATGCTAATGAAGAGAGAAGAACAATAAGATCATGGTTATGTGGACAGTGAGCTCTGCGGGAGGCTGACATTTTTACTGTTAGTGTCCCAGTTGTATGTGGGAGTACTGATTGGAAGTACATAGTTTCTGCTGTCAGATTTCACTTAAGAGGTATCTGAGACAAAACTGAGAGTGACAGATGCTCTACATTGTGGCACATGCAAACACTCAGTTTCCACAGGGGTTTGTCATCCATCCATTTATTCTTTCATCTAATCTGCAAATACTTAGCAAGTGTGCCAGGCACTGCCCTTGGAATCCCACAGGACAGAAGACAAGGTCCCTATGCTACTGGGCCTTTCATCCCATTGTCTGATTCTCTTGGGTTATGAATATCATCAATAACATTGCTTACTACAGTATATGTAGCTCAAATTCCCACTGCCTGCTCATTGCAACAGATCTTCAGTGCTGGGGTTTTCATACTTACATTGTTAAAACAAGGTGTCTTTGAGATATGATTGTGCATATAGAGTTCATGGGTCAGGCATTTATATATATATATGTATTTAGGTTGGGTCTTGCTGTTATTGTCCAGGCTAGTCTCAAACTCCTGGGTTCAAGTGATCCCCCAGCCTCAGTGTCCGAAGTGCTGGGATTCCAGGTATGCACCAGCACAGCTTGGGCCTAGCTTTTTAATGTAGGGAAATGCTACATATTTACAGTACCGTATTTATCATGGGCTACCCATGTTCTAGGCATTATAGTAAGAAGACAAGTGTACAAACTCTTTACAAATTACAAATTAAGTAAACATACATAAATAATTGAGATTTTAATAGCTAATCACTATTAAACACTACAAATACTTAATGGCTTTATGCATAACCAGCTACTGTGCTGGATATTAAGAAGGAGAACCTTCAAGGGTTTGTCAGTTTGTTTTTTAAAATATTTTATTTATTATTTTTATTTTATGTGTATGAATGTATTGCCCATATGTTTGTGAGGGCATCCGTGTCATGCAATGCTGCTGAGGTCAGAAGAGGGCATTGGATTCCCCTGGAACTGGAATTAAGGACAGTTCATAGCCGCCATGCGGGTGCTGGGGATCGAACCCGGGTCCTCTGCAAGAGCAGTCAGTGCACTTAACTTGTGAGCCATCTCTCCAGCCCCAGGTTTGTCAGTTTGTAAGGTGATAGGAAGCCATTATAATACAGAGCAGCAAATACTATGGTGGACACCAAGACAAGGCCACCAAAGGCCTCTGCCCAGGGCATTCGTGAAGGCCCAGGCCTCACCACTGCATAGCATCAGGATGGCTTGGCAGTTTGGAATTACTGTCAGGGATCTAATAGGCAAAGCAACATTCTGAAGTTGGAGACAGGTCATAGTTTTGAGTGCTATGAATATGAAAATATGTGAAGCTGCTTTCTGTCACAGCTTCTCATGAGGGAGAAGCAGCTCTGAGGATGAATTGTAGAAACAGAGGTTCTTTTACCCTCTTGGCCTTGAGAGCCTACCCTGCTAGGGTGGTGGGAGCTGCTTAAGGAGACCTCAGACATTGAAGTATATTCCCAAAGATGCTCTTTCCCTAGATCCTGCATCTTTAGGTGATGTTCCGGCACACTTAGTCGTGGATGGGGCAAGGTGCAACATAGTGAGTGGAAATTGTACCAGTGAGGAGTACACTAGCTCTGGTGCCATTTGGCTCCCAGACCTTGAGCAAATTCCTGGACCTCTGTCCATTCATAGAATGAGATGTTGAGATTAGATAGTTTTGGTCCCTTCCAACTCTGATATTTTCATTATGCCTACATACACATTTAATAAAATGTTCAAAACAAACTTTGTTAATGGAGGAACTAATAGATTTTCTCTTCTCTTCAGTATCTCTACACAAAGAGTCTCTCCTGCATCTGGCTGTGAGATGGGGCCTGACTAAGCTTTCCCACTTCCTCTTGTGTCTCCCGGGGGGCCTCCAGGCCTTGGCACTACCCAATGAAGAGGGTGCCACACCCTTGGACTTGGCTTCACATGGTGGACACTCCGTGCTGGTGAAAGACATTGCAAAGTGAGTTCACTTGCTTGATAGTATCTCTTTTAATCCATGTCTATAAAGCCTGACAGGCATTATGGGAAAATGGAAATAATCAAACTATACGTTAATGTTGGCTTATGATTTTATGGCTAGTTCTCTTATATGTAGTATAAATATGTGTTTGGCTAGTATGTAAGCAGATGTATTTGGTACTATTATACCACGAGGAAAAGACAGGAAAGAAAATGTCTCAAAGGATCCATGGGGGGAGGTAATAAAAAAAGGAGTTGGTGAAGCAGTGTCCTAACTTGCCTTTCAGTTTTTGGCTTAAGTGTCATTTCCTCACAGAAGCCTTCTGAGTTATGTTCTTTTATGCTTATGGTTAACTTATAATAGTAATCACAGTTTATAATTATATATATTTTTTTTCATTCAAAAGCCGGGACCATTTATGTTTTACTTGCTGAACTAGTCATTTCTAGTCCAATGCCAAGCTCATAATTTTCATTGCAAGAATGTAATGTTGTTGTATTATTGAATAGCAGACACTCTATGGGTAGCCATTAGAGTTTAGTGAACTAGTGTAAGGAAATAATTTGTTAAGTATGAAGTTCTCTGTGTGGATGACGGTGTTAGCACCTACTGACTGACAAGTGTACTTGTTGTTACTTTGATTCACGTGAATCATTATTCTAACTTATGAAAGAAGGAATCATATGTAGTGATAGACTTAACATGTATGAAATATAAATTGTAAATAGAACACTACAGTGAAAGTGACAAAGTTCTACATAAATATTAAATATTGTTAGAATGTTATATGATGTGACTTAATGGGCTGGTTTTTCTTGTTTGGCTCTTGGAACTCAATGTAATTAATTTGATACAATTAATTAATGGTAATATGATGCACAAGTGGCTATTAGGCAGAAACCAGAGCTTTCTCTTTCTTTCGTCCTCTTTTATTTGATCAAATAATCATCATCCAAGGGACAAACCAATCCAAAGGGAATTGCTCTTTTCTTTTGTAACAGGACTCTGGTTTTTTTGGCTACAAAGGACAAGGCAAGGTTGTATCCTTTAACTTAGTTATGGCAGATGGCTTAGTATCTGTATCTGCTGGTGGCTTTGTATCTCTTTCCTGTTCCAGCAGCAGAAGAAACAGTGTTTTAAAACTTTCCATGTTTAATAGATCCAGGCACAGATGGAATTAAAAGTAGATTCAATTCTAATCATATAATAGAGTGTTCCTATTCTAAATTAGCAGCAGGGATCTTAGCTCAGGGTCTATTCACCTCAGTGGTTTGTTGATATGGGGAGTTGTTTTCTAGAAGATTTTGGAATTAGTGTGAAGAGTGTGTCTTAGTGTACAACTGTTCTTTATAGATCTCTTTTTATCACTCCATATAATGGAGAAATGCTTATTTCAATTAAGTACAGAAGTTTTTCAACTTTAAATGGAGGTATGTTTTTAGGAATCCATTTTAAGTTGAAATATTCCAAGTTGTCAATGCATTTACTACACCCAGCATCCCAAACATCATAACTGAGCAACACAGTCCACTGTGGGCTATCAGATTTTTATTCTCATGATTGTGTGACTGACTGAGGGACAAGGCTTTCTGCCACTGCCCAGCAGTGGGAGAGAATAACATACTATGTGTGTATCTCTCCAGCCAGAGTAAAGATCAAGATTTAAAACCTGAAGTAAGAATTCTAAAAAATGCATCTATCTTTGGCAGCATTGAACAGTTGAAAAATCACAAGTCAAGCCATCATAAGTTACAGACTATCTGTTTAATATATTTCTATAAGGCAAACATTTATCAACAAAATGAGGTCATGACAGACATAGAGCTGGCTCTGTGAAATAAGGACATAGGGACTGTTAGGATGTGACCACATGCTGAACATTAGTATTTTTCTCCCAGGGCATCTTTACGGCTGCTGTTGTGTATTCTTATAAGCAATCCTTAATATTGTGATTCTAGCAATAAGACTATATATAGCTAATACAGTTATTCTTAGCCAGCCTAGACAGGGCAGAAAATAAGCTTATATTCAAGAGTCTAATTTGGGAATATTGTTTCCTTGTTAATGAATATATGAAAAAATATGGCATGATCAAATTCATGCATGTTTTAATTTGCATGAGAAAGTGATTCGCCACAGTGCTGGGAATAGCTTAGTTGTTTGTAACATCCAAACCTCACCATGCTCCCTGGAGATCATATCTGTTTTCCATTGTAATCACCTAATAAACTATTGGTTGCTAGCTAATTTGTTCTAGGCACACTCCATTAAAGGGAGAGGCATCTTTTCAGATCAAAGGGAGAATGAAATAGAGCAGTAAAGTTCTGTGTTTCAAAATCAGGCCTGTTTTGTTATTTATATGAACTTTTAAAGCAAATAGTGTATTTCATTGTCTTTCAAAAACACCCTTATTTGGAAAAAGAAAAATGACTCAATCAGGATCTGTTTACTTTATCTCATGTATTTTGGTGTATAAGTGACTCCTAAGGGTCATTTCTCAGTTGGATTTGTAAGATCTGGGAAGGTGGGTACTTGGGTCTGAGGGATTGTTATGGATTTTGACTTGTGATGTTTCAGTTTTCAGGGCACCCGTTCTCCAGGCTTCTCCCGAGTGTGGCTCAAGGAAGATGCCTCTCTGCAGTTGGCTCACTCATCTGAAACATTGACTCTCACTGTTAACCACACAGCTGAGCATTTGCTGGAGGCGGATATCAAACTCTTCCGGAAATACTTTTGGGACAGGGCCTCTCTTGTTAAGGTTTGTGCCTAGTAATTCCATTATATAATAATGCATGTATCCTCAGTGATGTGCTGTTTTGGGTATGCTGTTTGGCAGCTGAATGGCACCTTTAAAAAATTTTTTCCTAATGAAGACTAGAGGACATGGAATTAGAGCCTGTGTTAGCTCAGCAGAATGAACATCATCCCATGTGGGCAGCATAGAAATAGTGGTTTATGATCCATTTACATTTCTTCTCCAGTCTTTTTGTTTTCTGAGACTAGGTCTTGCTATGTAGCCAGGGATAGCCTTGAATTCACAATCCTCATACCTCTTTCTACTGTGTCTTTGGTATAAGTGCGTGCCTCCACACCTGGCTCCCATGGTTGGATTTTAGTATTCTAATATTGGATATTTTCTTTGCACATATTGACAGTATTAGAATCCTTACCTAAAACAGTTTATAGTGTCTAATCCATAGCTTTCTTATGACTTAGGTGTATGTAATCTTTCTTAGTATTTGCATACAAATAAGAACAGGTGGAAACATAGTCCTTTTACACAGAGGTTTGCTCCTTCCTGCTGTGGCCCCAACAGAAGATTTGAGGGCTATTATACCATGTCCATCTTGGAATTGAGATAGCTCACCTTCATCATTACTATTTATAGTAATACTTTATAGAGTTTGAATGACTATAAAGAGTATTTGCGTATTTTCATTTTTAGTAAGCAAACTTGTTTTGAAAAGGACCATGATCAGTCTAGTAGACAATGCTCAGTGGTCCGGTGGACTCAACTTTTCAGATCCTGTGGCCTTCTGGGGCTTCAAGCACATCTGTTAGTAAGGCACAGTTTTCCTGGCCATATAGGCTTCCAAACAGATTAACTAGCCAACTTGAGCCGGGGGTGGTGGCACACACCTTTAATCCCAGCACTCAGGAGGCAGAGGCAGGTGGATCTCTGTGAGTTCAAGGCCAGCCTGGTCTACATAGTGAGTTCCAGGACAGCTGGAGTTACAGGGAGACCCTGTCTCAAAAAGCCCCCCCCCCAAAAAAAAAACCCAACTTGAAAGCAGATACATTTATTAGGGCTTAGCTTGAAAGTACTGGAGTCTTCTGTCATTTTTGTGGTTTCTCACTGAAGCACCGAATGGTGGTGAGATCCTGCCAGGCAGACACTGAGCTTTACAGCATTCTGGGGAGTTCTGTCCCCTGAAACCATACAGGGACACGCATGGCCCCAGGAGAGATGCCCAGACAGCAACATGGCCCATGGTGATTAGAAAGAATAGAATGAGAGCGACACACAGCAGAACATACTGGGCATTTGCTTCTTTACAGAATTCTGCAGTTGTGCAGCTGCATTTGTTGACACAGCATACATACTTGAGATATTGACTCTGGAGAAAATTTATGATGAATAAATCTAGATCCATCAATCATTTATATAGTGGGCTTTATAATAATGATGACCAAATAGAGATGATGTCCCGTGTCTGAGGTTCTCATTCCATGAAAAAAAAATGATCGAAGAATCAGTTGAGAGATAGGAATGGTGGCTCACTCCTCTAATCCCATCAATTGGGGGGCTAAGGCAGGAGGATTGCCATGAGTTTGAGGCCAATCTAGGCTACATAATTCTAGGCCAGCCTGGGACCATGTCTCAATCAATCAGTCAACCAACCAGCCAACCAACCAACACACAAAACAAAACGAAACCAGAATCAGTTACAATAGAATTCTTTTTCCTTCCTTCCATGAGGAGTGTGGCTGGTAAGTAGGGAGTCTGGAAGGGATTGGGGAGAGGGTTGAGACTCTTCCTGATATCCAAAGTCATTCACTCCAACTGGCCTGGTAAATGATTCTGTATGTTTTTGAATTAAAAACTGTTGATCAACTGCAGTAATCATGATACATCTTACTTGGTTAGATGTTAAGTGTAAGCAAGAGGCAGTTCTTAAATGGGTTGTCCACACTCACTTTTATAATTGAGAAAAAATAATATTAATGTGATTACATATGGACTGTGTGTGAGTTTTAATGCTCAACCAGGAATTATGGTGCAGATGTATAATTCCAGCGCTTGGAGGGCTGAAACAGGAGGATCACAAGTTTGAGGCCAGCTTGGGCTACATATTGAGATCCTATCAAAAAAGAAGGAAGGAAAGAAGGGTGGTAGAATAAAGGAAAGGATAAATAATAAAAAAGAACTGAAGAATTCAAACTTTATTGAGCCTTGTATGTATGAAAGTTTGTTCTCTATTTAAAAATATTTTATTTATTATTTTTTTGTTTATGTGTATGGGTGCATGTATGTAAGTGCACTGCCACACAGAGGTCAGAAGAGGGTGTCAGATCCCCTGGAACTGGAGTTGCAGATGGTTGCAGACATGTGGGTGCTGGGAATCGAACCTGGGTCCTCTGGAAGAACAGCAAGTGTTCTTAGTCTCAGAGCCATTTCTCCAGTCCAGTCTCTGAAAGTCTGTTTTCATGTGACAGCTCTTGAGAATGATCTGAGAGGCTGGTCCATGTACACAGACCCGCAGTCATACCTAGTCCAGTCAAAAAGACATGCTCATTCTCATTTGTCACTGTGTTTCCTTCAAGTCTCTGGGACTAGAACAGTGAAACCTTGCTGTCAAATCCTGAGCTTACCTTACTATGTACCAGAGTTGTTCTGCTAACTCACCTTTAGAAGCCAAATTTGTTAAGTTTTTATGTTTTCACTCTGCCTTATAGTTGATGTCATGACAATTTGTAATACACACTAAATGTCAAAGTGACAGATTAGTGCTAAATATCTAAGCTATAATAACAGATGTTCAGGGGACTAGAGAGATGGCTAAGTGGTTAAGAGTAAATACTACTGTTGCAGAGGACCTGAGTTTGGTTCTCAGCACCCACACTGACCAGCTCACAACTGCTTTAACACTTGTTCCCAGGGGATCTGATGCCTGTCGCCTCCTTGGGCACCTGCACACATGTTCACATACCCACACACAGACATTGACATACACATAACTAAAAATAATAAAAATAAATATTAAAAATAACTGATGTAAAGAAATTTGGGCCAGTGAGATGGGTCAGCATGTAAAGGCACTTGATGCCTAGCCTGATGACCTGAGTTCAATCCCTGGGACCCACATGTTGCCCTCTGACCTCCTTACACACTCCATGGTACTTCTCTCTCTCACACACACACACACAAAATAAATAAATAAAATATAATAAATAATTTAAAGAACTTTAAAAATAGTTTCTATGTGTGTATATAGTTTGTTTTCAGTTTTATTTGGCTGCATTGTGCTGGGAATTGAACACAGGGCCTTTCACACACTCAGCCTGGGCTCTGCCAGTGAGCTGTTGTTTTCTGAACTGCAATAAGCAAAAGCTTGCCTATGCCTTTTAATGATTTAAAAATTATTTCCTTTTAAACAAGCCTTTCCTGTTAATCGGGACACTGATAATTTAGTTCTAAAATTAAGACAGAATGAATAAGTCAACTAGGAAATTTTTTCTAAAGTTGTGTCCCAAATAACTCATAAGAATAAAAATTAAGGTTTCATAGCCTTTATTAAAATGTGTTTTATTTTAGGTTTAGTTTTGTAATCAGAAACCAGCATCATCTGATGTGGCTTTCTCACATAGGTTTGGCAATTTCCCTTAGTGAAAGACAAGAGTTCAAGGCCAAGGCTCTCCCTAGATAAACATGGGGCAAGTGGCTATCTCAGGCCTGGAGCTTGTTGGGGACCCCTCTTTAAGCCCCAGTCCTCATACTATGTACCACTATGTTCTAGTTTGCTTTTCGATGCTGTGATAAATGCCATGACCAAAAGCAACTTGGGGTGGAAAGGGTTTATTTGACTTACATTTACAAGTCACAATCCATCACTGAGGAAAGTCAGGGCAGGAACTCAAGGCAGGAACCTGGAGGCAGGAGCTATGAAGGAGCACTGCTTATTGACTTGCTTGCTAATTCATGCTCAGCTAGCTTTCTTATATAGTTCAGACCCACCTGCCTAGGGATAGTGCCACCTACAGTGAGCTGGACCCTTCCACATCAATCAAGACAGTCTCTCACAGACATGGTCACAGGCCAATCTGATTAATGCAGCTCTTAAAGTTAAGTTCCCTCTTCCCAAGTGATTCTAGGTTGTATCAAGTTGACCATAAAAACTAACCAGGACATATCCCCTTGGTAGTTCCTACTATAGACCTGTTCTAGCCATCCCTAATCCCATAGGGCCCTGAAGAGAGAATACTTCTACTTATAGGGGCAGTAGCAGAGCTAGCCATGGTGGATCACTACACACTTAGTGCTGCCTACCCCTTTGTGGTTCGGTAAGTTGGGTACATTTTCATGTCTGTTTTAGCTCTGGCCTCAAGATATTGCTCTGAAACAGTCAACAAGTGAGGCACTTGATCTACCAACTTAACAATGTCCTTAGTAGGACTCAGGAGTCTATGTTTACTTTGGTGATTTTCCACCCAAGGAGGCTGAAGATTTATTTTAGAACATATGCTGATGCTATCTTGAGCTGTGTTACTATTTGACAAATTAACACATAATTCTGTTTCTTCACATTTTCGCTGGCTGAGCTCCGGAATCTCAAAAGGCAGGTTCTCGCTAAGGCCTTGAGATGGCTCACCAACTTGGCTCTGGCCCCGGACAGCCTGTGCCAGTGTGTGCTAGCCTGAATACTTTTTTGACTTGTGGTCACCCTGGATACTCCCTGACTACGGTCCTACCCTGTCACCTGGTCCTCTCACCTTGTGTAGGATGTGGGTATGGGATGCTCCAGCAGGGTGGGTATTTACACATGCCTCTCTCCCTTTTTGTGTCAAGATTATTCTCTCTCCAGCTCATGAATTATATTCCTGAGACCCTGTGACCTGCAGAAAAGCAAGGATTTGTGGCAGGGACAGTTTTGCACTCACCCCCACTCCCCGCTTGCTTCTGAGTTTTCCCTGACTTATGGTCTTTTCATCATGGGACACTGGCCATGTGTTCTTCCATCAGAATTTACCACCCCTTTCTTAGCCAGTTTTCCAAGCTCTGAGATCATTGATTATGATTTTTTACCTCTTTATTGCATATATGAAGCCTCAAATGGTTTTCAGTGATTTTTTTTTCCTTCCCTTTTATTTCTTAGGCTTTTGAGCAAGAAGCCAGGCCAGAGGGAAGACCAACCATGCCTTCTGGAGCTGTAGAAAGTGAAAACGGTATGCATGAAGCCTTCCCATGCAAGGAACCCAGAAAGTGCAGGACTAGCCAGCTAACCAGTCTGTTGAAGTGTGCGGTAAAGCACAGGAGGAAATTAAGGGTGCAGAGGCAAGATCTGAAGTTGTGGGGTACAACACTATCCCTGGGTCCAAAGACAATGTGCCGTTTGTATTTGCTTCGTATTCAACTGGCATTGGTCCTCGTGGTCCTGGTCAGCAGTGCACCGTCTCAGCACATCCTTTTCTTGTGTGTTCCTATGACATTGCTTTTCTTCCTTCCAAAGTTTGCTTTGTTCATCCCTTCCATCCTCAGTCAACTGTTTGCTGCTCTACTCATTCAGCTTTTATAGAACTCTTCCTCTGGGTTGGGTTGATGGCTACTTCAAAAAGCACAGAAGTGTGTTCATTGGTATGAGGGGCGGGCAGCAATGCTAGCACATAGAGGTGAAGGGGCCAGGGGTGCTGAGGCTCATCATGGTATGGGATGGTTCTGCACACCTAAGAGCTTTCCTATACAGCCAATACCAAGACTGAATGCACAATTCTTTCATGGTGGGAGTTCTCACTGAAAAGATGCTTTTTTTTCTTTTTTTAAAATATGTTATTTATTATTTTTATTTTATGTGTATGCATGTATTGCCTGAATGTAGGTAAGTGCACCCTTGTTGTGCAATGCCCGTAGAGGACAGAAAGGGCTGTTGGATCCCCCGAAACTGGAGTTACAGACAGTTGTTTGCTGCCATGTGGGTGCTGGGATTCGAACCCAGGTCTTCTGCAAGAACAACCAGAGTTCTTAATCACTGAGCCATCTCTCTGGCCCCCGAAAGATTTTTTTTTTTGGTCTTTTTGAGACAGGGTCTCCCTGTAGCCCCAGCTGTCCTGGATTCACTATGGAGACCAGGCTGGCTTCGAACTCACAGAGATCCACCTGCCTCTGCTTCCTGAGTGCTGGGATTAAAGATGTACACCACCACGCCTGGTGAAAGATGCTTTTATAGCACATTGTCACTACTGCACCACATCAAGGAACGTGGACTCACTAGGCACACCCTTTTGCAGAGCATCCAGTTCATCCTCAGAGATGTCACTGCCCCTCATTTTATTTAGCATGGCAGTTTTTCTGGACATGGAATCTTTATTGCTATTCACACATTTCCTCTTTTCTCTATACAGATAATAGAATTCTGATCTGTTAGTAAGTTTAATACTAAACGTGTTTTTATTGTAGAAAGCATTATTACTTTACTTTTTGCATCTTCCTCTTATATGAAATAGAATCTTAGTCCACCCCACAAATCCAGTCATTACAAAAATCTAACCACATCGTTGTATCTGCTAAGTATGTAGGAAAACAGTTTTTATGTTGAAATACAAATGATCTTTTTGTTTTCTTTTGCTTCATATTTTATCTAGGGTATTATATTGATTTCTTTATTTTGAAATTATGTGTATAGATAAGGTTATTTATATATCTCAGTGTAGAATTGGTTATTAACTTAATTTTGGATGGCGATAGGAAGCTAGAAAATATCTGTGGATATAAAAAATACTAGTCTGATGGGGCGAGAACAACCATAGCAGATGCTGGGGTCAGGGAAAGATAGGACAAGATCCTTGTTTCTATGCTACCAATGCTAACAGCTGACTAGTATTTTCATTCTGCATTTAAATAGCAACACAGAGCAGCTGCTTAGCAGAAGTGTTTGACAGTGCAACATTAGATTGTCACTGTGTTTGCTAAAATGTAGTTTTTGAGAAAGAATACTTAGGAAGAGTTGCTGGAGGTCTGTGTGGCCCATTCACATTGTACCTGTTACTGAGTTAAAAGTGATCAGCTGAGCCTCCTGCCTATGCTGATTCCTGGGGTATGGGGCTTGGAATTGCCTTGGCTGCTCTTTGTGAGTGCTGCTGCTGGCTGTGTGGAGGGAGCCCTGGTTTGCCCCAGGAGGTGGCAGACGATGTTATGTTTTCTCCTTGAACCTATGTGAGAAACTTCTTCTTGGTCTTGGGTCAGGAAGACTGGTTTCCACTAAGCACTTCCATACTTGTATTGCTGTAACTGTAACTGATCAGGGTTCTTCTCCTTGGCTGATAACGATACTTAGAGACAAGTTTTTGGTTTGCCAATTGTGAGTGCTCACTGCATTTTTATATTACCTTCATTTCTTTCTTAAGCCACTACCCTTCTTAAGAGTCAGCTTTTGATTTTTTATCAAGATCATCTCTTAGATCTTTTTTCTCTTATAAATCTACCTCCAAACCAATTTAGAACAAAATGAAGTCTAAATAAGCACTAGATTCAGAGTTACGAAGCTAAAGGGGCGTATAGTTTGTGGCTGGGGCAGGGAAGCAGGCTCTCTGGGTAGAGTGTGGGAAGTACTCCAGGGCTCACCTGCAGATCTCATTGCAATCTCGTGCAGACTGTGATAGTGACATGATCCAGGAAGACTTCATGGACAGTACGACCCTGGAGCTGTGATCAAAGGAAGGAAAGGGAATTCTAGACAGGGGAAATACATGAATACAGAGTCCTGAACCAGATAATGCACAGGGGGAAATGCAGGTCATTTTCTATTTCTTGAGGATAGGGATGTATGTGCGTGCGTGCGTGCGTGCGTGCGTGCGTGTGTGTGTGTGTGTGTGTGTGTGTACATGTTTATACACATGTATGGTGGTAGAAATACCAGGAATGTTGGTGTGAGCACAATCAGATTGGCAAGGCTTCTACAAGATAAAATGGGCTCAAACTCCTTGAGGTCACTCTGGAGGGAGAATGGAGATTGGGTTTAAAGGTCCAAGTGGGACTGGCCAGTGAGCTTCAGAAAGTCATGCAGAAGGGCTGCACCATGACAGGGTAAGGCCAGGGGAGGGGAGGGAAAGACTAGCACTGTCTTGATGGAGGGTCTGATCAGATGCCATGGGGAGGAAGAAGGAAGGTTCTTCGTATACCTCAGGCATGTTTCTGGGTGGGATAGAAGGCAGGACTGTGACAAAGCACTCAGTTTCGATAGGTTGAGTTTGGTGGGTCTTTGGGACAACCAAATCAACAGGACTGAAGTCACCAAACCAAAAGAACTTGACTAGAAATGTAATACCTCTAGCTCCAAATAGCTTATGTGTGTATTTTGTAGACTTTCTAGAATATTCCTTGAAGGAATATTAGGAGCCGTCTGCACGTTCCAGCAGAGGGCAGTATTCAACTAAAATGAAAACACTGTTTCATTCTTTCAGAAGCCTATGGGAGACTCAACTGCAAGAAAAAAAGCAATTTGAATATAAAAGTGTCCTCTTTTATTTTTTCTCAATGCTAAACTAAACTTTCTCTTTGAGATCTACAAGAAGATTAGATGATTGTGTTCTTCTCTTCCTTCTAGGGTAATTTGTCAAGGCGGAGACTTTAAGCTCATGTTTGTAGCTGTCGTAAATTAAAAGACTGTAATAACTTTGGCCTGGAAATTAACTTTTCTGTCTTTATGAGTGTGATAAATGATTTTATTATTATTCCTCTGAACCAATTATGGTTTCATAATTTCATGACTGTAATTTCACTCAAAGAGTAATAGGAAGTTATTCTTAACAAATTAAATGACCCAAAAGCCATTTAAAAATAAGTGGGTTCTGATTTTATCCCGTCTTCCTATTAAGTCTTTCTATCCTAGGCTAGCCTTTTGTTTTCTTTTTTCTTTCTCCCATGGCTTTAGAGAGGGGCTCAGGTAGACTAGGTTGGCCTTAAACTCACTATGTAGCTGAGGATGACCTTAAACTTCTGATCCTCTTGCCTCCATCTCCCAGGTGCTAGGATTAGAAGTTTGCACCATGATGCCTGCTTATTCCTTAGGATTTTCTAAAGAGCACTGCACTGAACCCTAATTTTATAAGATGTTCTGAAAAGTAAGCATAATGTGCTCTGTATGAAAACTACCTTGGTACTCCAGAATACATTTAATGTTTCACGTGTTCTAGTAAGTCAAGAATCAGGAAACCTATGTAGCCTTGTTCAAGCTAGCTGATCAACGGAGAATCCCTTTTGCCTATTAATGCCTCAGAAATGGTCCGAGAAAGGTGCTTTGGAGAATAATGCTGTTCCCCATCTCTCCTTACCCTTCCTCCCTGGCCTCAATTTCTCCTTTTCCATAGTCACCTGGGTTCTCAGCATCCATCAGCAATGTAGCATTCTCTGCAAAGGATCCAGGGAGGCACGTCTGAAACTATTCTTGGTCATCTTGTATATGTGAGGCCCTCTGTACCTCCTGACATCCTGCCACAATCCTCATGTGTGTGTGTGTGTGTGTGTGTGTGTGTGTGTGCACGTGTGTGTGTGCATGTGTGTGACTGACTAGGTTTCTCTGTGTTCACAGACTGGCCCTCCAACGAAAGGGTGGGATTACAATTCGGAGTCACTATCCCTGGTTCCCACTGCATCTTGATGTCATTAAAGGCTACTGCCTGCTTAGAGCCTGCTGGTCCTAGAGCAAGCTAAGAGCCATTACAGTACCAATAACCACTGTAAAAACCCAGTTTCTTTGCAATTTTTAGTATTTATTTTTTCATTAGGATATATTAATTATACAAATGAATGGATTTCATTATGATCTTTCCATACATATAAATAATATACTTTTATCCTACTCATCCTTCTTTTTCATTCATTTGTAGCTAAGATCAACAGCTGTATGCCATGTCATCTCAACTTCTGTATCGCTGGCCTGTGGCTTTATTGTAATAGCTTCTCCAGTAGTATCACTGTCCATATTTCAGGGCAAAATCATTTCCTTTGGGGCCGAGAAGGTTCAGCTCTACTCCTGTGCGGAACTGACAAGAGAGGTCAGGAACCCAACACGAGATGCAGCCTGAGCAGGCAGCATGAGTCCTGTAGGTTTTCTCCTTCCCTAGTTTGTAGCTATGAATTGCATGCCCACTTTGTACCGGGCACTGTTGTAGGCTGGGAGACACGCCAGGAACCAAAGGCAAGCAAAGAGAGCCTCCTCTCTGCCCCTCATCTCAAGTTTTCTCCTACTGATTTCCTCCAGCATTTCTGAGGACTTGCTATGTGCCAGGCTCTGTTTTAGGGGCAAGTAGCTGTGAGTTGAAGGAAGTTGTGTTTGTTTGTGGAGCAAACTTATAAGACATGGGAGGACATTTTTGAAAGTCAGGAATTGATTTTCCTCATTTTAAGCATGAGAGAGAAGTAGCTCAGAGAGATTATATAATTTGTCTAAAGTCACACATTTTTGCCTAGGTAGTTAGCAGTCAGCCAGTTAGTTGTCAGCCATTTTACCCACTTTACTACATCCCAACCACTCCCAGAGAAGAATCTATTTATCGCATATTTGCGTTGTTGGTCTAGAATTTTCTCCAGTGTTTGTGTGATGGAAAAAGCGTAACATCAGGATCATTGCCTGGAAATGGTAATCTCAAGTTGTCGTGACGTGACTGGGAGATTTGTGGCCTGCATGCTCAGACTTGCCCTGATGACACTTGCCAGTAGTAAGCCTACAGCTCTGCCACAACTGGCTTTTCAGCATTATGCAAGCTATTTGGCCCTGTTTGCTCTTATAGGAAATGTCAGAGGAGGGTGATGGGGGTAGAGGTGGGGTCTCATTTAATACTTATGAGAAAATATAGATATATCTTCTTGCCCAGTATCTAGTGTAGTAGATGTCTAGCACCCGATGTCTCATTCTGAGAGTAAGTTATATAACATGTGCCTACAGCCAAATGCATCTAATGGTAAAAATACATGTTATGAGATACCTGTACACAACCATTTATGTCACAGTAACTAGAAGTGAGCAGACTTTCCCCTTGAATATTCTTTAGGTAGAGATATGGCCCTCCCCTGTGTGCAGTGGCTTGTGAGATCCCGAGGTTTGGTCAGTTCTCCATATTTGGGCATTTCCTGTAAGACATTATTGGGAAAGCAAGAGGGCTTTTATCCATGTAGTTCCATACCAAGATGTTTGATTTATTGATTTTAAATATTTTATTTGTTAATTTTATGTGTATGAGTGTTATGCCTGCATGTAAGTAAGTGCACCCATGTCGTGCAATGCCCATGGAGGACAGAAGAGGCTGCCAGATTCCCTGGAACTGGAGTTACGTACAGTTGTTAGCTGCCATGTGGGTGCTGGGATTCAAACCTGGGTCTTCTGCAAAAAACAGTCAGTGTTCTTAACCACTGAGCCATCTCTCCAGCCATCTCCCAAGATGTTTGATTTTAAATACTGTAACTGTTGAGTATGGTGCAAATATTTTATCAAGAATAAGTTCTTTAAAGCAGGACAGCTGGAACGTAAGATGTTGGGGATTGAGGCCGGCAGCTAGGAAGCTGTTCTGTAACATAATTACTCAGTTGGAGACACAAACAATTACTACCCTAGTATGAAGTATCTAAGGCCTTGATGGGTGGTATTCACCAAGAGCTACGGGATTTTGGCATCTTCAACACAGGTGAAAATGTCAGGCATAGAAACCGCGTGTGGTGGTGCACACCTTTAATCCCAGCATTTGGGAAGCAGAGGCAGGTGGATTTTTGTGAGTTCGAGGTCTACATAGTGAGTTCCAGGCTAGTTGGGGCTACAGGGAGACCCTGTCTCAAAAAGACGATAAATAAATAATAAATAAATGAATGTCAGGTGTAGAAAGACAAATACTGCATGTTCTCGGCCACCAGTAGAAATCAGAAGGTTAGATTTCATAAGTGAGGGTAGACTAGTAATCACTAGAGGCTTGGTAGTCAGGAGTGCAGGGCAGAGAGGGTGTTAGTGGGAAGTTGGATGACAGGTACCAACATATAGTCACATAGAAGGAATAAGTTGTTCCTTACAGCAGAGTGACTGCAGTTTTCAATACCTTAGATATTTTAAGAACTAGAAAAGAGGAATATATAGGCTCTAAGCACAAATACATGGTGGAAATGCTCTGTGTACATGAAAATATACACAATTCTGTCAACTAAAACACTTTTTAAACATTACAGAAGATGTTCCTCCAAGTCCTAGGAAGTGATTTGTTATTTCTTTCATTCTACAGAGCAGTTCATCCTTTTCCAAATTTCCTAAGAGATTGACCTTGCCAATCTTTTTCTCCTAAAAGATTCAACTTTCACTGTTATAGGACCAAGCATAAAGACAGAATGTCAAGCTTATATGATGCTCATTTTTGTATATAATTACAATAGTAGTGGCATTTTTCTCTTATGTAAATGAAAATTCTCCTTCTTACCTCTCAGTATATCACAGAATTAAAGGATAATGTTTTGAGCTGGAAGGAACTTTACAGATTATCTGGTTGAACCGCAGGCCAGGGACTCCCCACAGTTCACCTGAGGCAATAAATTTGTTTCACTCTCAGTTTAGACTTTTTCTTCCAGCTGGGTCAAATTATTAGGCTGGAGAGAGGGATGAGTGTTACACTCAGCTAAGGACTCTAATAGATTTGAAAATCTTACCCTAGAAATGTAGCCAAATAATTCATTCCTTTCTTGAAGTAGAATCTAAATTACATCTCAGGGGGCTGGAGAGATGGCTCAGTTAAGAGCTCTGGCTACTCTTGCAGAGGATCCGGGTTCAATTCCCAGCACCCACATGGCGACTAACAACCATCTATCACTCCAGTTCCAGGGGATTCAATGCCTCTTCTGACCTCTGAGGGCATTGCACCTACACATATTCAGGCAATACACTCATACCCATAAAATAATAATTAAAATAATAAATAAAATATTTAAATTACATCTCAGGAACAACTTAACTGCATTTTGCTTATGTCTTTGAAGATGACTTAATTCACCTTAAAAGCAATTGATTAAATTAGGAAAATTATGCCCTAATTTCACTTGGAAACATAATCACGTTCTTAGAGCTTCTGCTTAATTGAAAATTACCACCAAATTTTGAGGCTGAGGGTATCTTTTTCCCATGATCCTTTACCCCTGATAGTCTGTGGGTAGAAGGTATATAGGAGATGTAAGGATTCATAAAAGATATGTTAAATGTAGAACTCTCATAAGACCCAATAATTATATTCCTAGATATACATGCAAGAAGATTAACAGCATGTGTTGCATGAGTCTGTGCAAAAACTTGTGCATTATTGTCACACATTGTATGATGACTAAGTTTGAAATAAAAAGAAGGAAAAAGCTTTTACATTCCACATGGATGTTCATCGCAACATTATTTATGATAGATAAAAGGGGAATGAATAAACAAAAATTGGCATATCTTTGGGGAGGGATGTAATGAAATGACGTTGGTAGTTCAGAAAAGTGAAGTGCAGGTCTTCAGGACCTTTCTGCTCTAACCTATGTGTGTGTTGCTTTTTCATCTTGATCTGAAGGACACGACATAACCCTTTAAAATCATTTTTGCCTCATTAATATTACAAGATTAATTTCTACTGGGTAAGTTTTTTGGATGATTAATGTATTACTTAGATGTTAAAAATTCAAATTGTTTTCCTAAATATTTTCAGGAAATCAATGTATTTTGTAGCTGAGCTCAGAAGTACCATTTTATTGGTTACCCATTTCACCTAGCATTCATAATGTTTTCTGCATGCAATTGTTTTAAGTTGATTAAAAAAGATCAGGCTAGAGAGATGGCTCAGTGGATGAAGCTCTTGTTTTGAAAGTATGAGGACAAATTCCCAGAATGCAAGTAAAAAGCCAGGCCAGTGTGGAGGCTTGCTTATAAACCAGCCTTGGGAGGCAGAGACAGGGGATCCCTGGGACATACTAGCTGGTGAGACTAACCTAATTGGCAACCTCTAAATTCACTGAGAGATCTTGCTTCGGTAAATAAAGTGGAGAGTGACAGAGGAAGACATCCAATGTCACCTTCTGGACTAGACAGGCATACTTACACACATGTATACACATACACATATGAACTTGAGCATATATACATACCACACACAGATCTGCATGCAAAAGTAAAAAATAAGAATTTAAGAAATTATAGGCTTGGGGCTGGAGAGATGGCTCTGCGGTTAAGAACACTGAATGTTCTTGCAGAAGACCTGGGTTCGAATCCCAGCACCCACATGGCAGCTAATAACTGTCCATAACTCCAGTTCCAGGGGATCCAACAGCCTCTTCTGTCCTCTGCAGGCATTGCACGACATGGGTACACTTACCTACATGCAGGCATTACACACATACACATAAAAAATAAACATAATAAATAAAATATTTTTAAAAAGCCATTGGCTTAACTGGGTATGGTGGCGCATGCCTTTAATCCCAACACTCAGAGGCAGGTGGATCTCTATGAGTTTGAGACCAGCCTAGTCTACACAGTGAATTCCAGGCCAGCTGGGGCCACAGGGAGACCCTGTCTCAAAAAGACCAAACCAAACCAAATCAAAGAAAACAAAAAACAAGCAAAAATCATGACAGGCTTGGGACTGGAGCGATGACTCAGCAGTTAAGAGCACTGTCTGCTCTTCCAGAGGACCTGGGTTTGATTCCCAGCATCCACATGGCAGCTAACAACCATCTGTAACTCCAGTTCCAGGGGATCTGATTCTGATGTCCTCTTCTGACCTCCATGGACATTGCATGACATGGGTGCACTTATACACATGCAGGTAATACACTCATACACATAAAATAGAACTAATATGTAAAATATAAAAAAAAAAAACAAAAATCGTGGGTTATGTGTCTGGTTGAAGTTTAAGTAATATTTGTCTAAGACCAGATCTCTTCCTTAATATTTTATTTTTCTAAGTTTTGATACTTTTAAAATCCTGATAGGTGCTGCATTTATGCCTGCTGGTTTAAATTCTTCCATATTTCACTTCTAACCTTTTTGTGTGGTAAATCAGGTCTTACTTTCACTTAAGCATTGGTAATTTGGAGTATCTGATACTATGGATAATTCAGTAACGGAATTGTGTATTCACTGTATACATACACAGATCACAGATACATGGATCACTTCTCATCTGGGATGTGTCTCAGATAGAACTTTGTTTTCCAGATATCCTGATGCAAAATAAAGTTTTTAAAAGATTTATGTGTGTGTGCATGTGCATGCCTACCCACACATTGCACACGTGTACATGGATAACCACAGAGGCCAAGGGGTGCTGTATCCCTTGGAGCTGGAGTTACAGGTGCTTGTGAGCTGCCCGTTGTAGGTGCTGGAAACCGAACTCAAGTCCTTTGGAAGAGAAGCAAGCACCCTGAACTACTGAGCCACCTCTCCAGCCCCTTAGAATAAAGTTTTCAATTATTAAAAAAATGAAATACTGATTTAGTACTTGAAAATATTATGCTATGTTAATGAAGCCAATTAACCCCCCCCCATATATTATGGTTTCATGTGTATGAAATGTCCTCAATAGGCAAATCCATTGAGACAAATTAAACTAGTGGGTGTCTAGGGCTGGGCTATGGGAGGGAGGTTAGTGAGCAGTTGAGGAACTATGGGGAGTGATTACTTAAGAATATTGGGATTTCTTGTTGGCATAAATAAAATGTTCTCAAATTGATGGTGGTGATGGTTGTACACCTTACAATATACTAAAACCCAAATGAATTGTATGTCTTAAATGGGTAAATTATATGGTATATGAAAGTAGTTCAGAAAACAGTATTGAGAATAATATAAATAAAAAGGATTTCCCAAAGATGCTTTGTTCATTCTGAGTACTTCAGAGTGTAAATAAAGAGACTGAAGAGATGGCTCAGCGGTTCAGAGCACTTGTTGCTCCTGCAGAGGGCCTGACTTCAGTTCCCAGCACCCACATTGTAACTGTCCATTGCTCCAGTTCCAGGAGATCTAATGCCTTTTTCTGGCCTCTTGAGCATTGTATACACACAGATGCACATACATGTATGCAGGCAAAACACCCATGCACATGAAATAAAAATAAGTCTTTTTAAAAATTCAGAGCATAAATAAAAAATGATAGTCTAAACCCAGCACATGGGGTGCTCTTTGAGGGCCAGTTTCCTCTTTTATGTTCATGCCTCTGCTGCTGTAGTCCAATAGGGATGGACTGAGCTGATGGAATCATCTAGAATGTTGCTGCTCTTGGAGGAAAAGCCTTGTTTTAGGACTTTGGTGGATAATTGCTTTGTTGTTTCCTCCATTCCGTATTCATGCTGGGCTGGCAAAATGAGAGCTCACATTAGCATTCCCATCTTTAGAAAGCGGGAGTAATCGGTATGCTGTAATGAGGTTCAAGTGTTATATCAGTTTCTGAATTAAGAGTGTCCCCTCACCATGTTAGCTGTCTGGTGTTGTGCAACAGATGTGCACCATAGGGTGAAATGGTAAGCAATTCATAGAGGTGGATAAATCAGTAGTGAAAAGTCAGTGCAAAGTATGAGGGGAAAAGGTGTTGGGACTGACAGAGCTGGAAACGTGGGGTGAAACCCTTGTCTTTCTGGTCAGCCTGGTGTCCAGAATGCACAAATAGTGTTGGTACTGCAAGTCTTTGAATTGGCAGTTCAGAAAGCAAGCAGCTTTCCCTTCCTTCTCATTCAAAACAGCCCTAATGAGCCACCACATCTTATCAGCTGGATGTATAGAATGTACCAAGCAGGGGAGAAAAAATGTTGGCCCCAAAACAGTTTGGTCCCAGCCCAATTATGGTCCCAGAATCATAGCCCATGAGGAGAAAAGAACACATCAAAAAGCAATTTTAAAAATTATTTTTATTTTATGTGTATGAGTGTATTGCCTGCATGTATGTAAGTGCACTTGTGTTGTTCAATGCCCAAGGACGTCAGAAGAGGGCCATTAAATTCCCCTGGAACTGGAGTTACGAACAGTTGTTAGCTGCCATGTGGGTGCTGGGAATTGAACATGGGACCTCTGCAAGAGTAGTCAGTGTTCTTAACTGCTGAGCCATCTCTCCAGCCCTAAGAAATTTGTTTTTTGAGACAAGGTGTCATACTGTGTAGTTCAGAGTGGCCTGGAATTTACTGTGTAGGCTCCTGCCTCCGCCTCCCCAGTTCTGGGATTATAGTCATGTGCTGCCACACAAAAGAGCACATTGAACTATGCCTTAGTGTGTTGCCAGAGGGGCACTTAGGGTGATAATAAGCACCATTTGGATGCTGTTTTGATAATTTTTCAGGGAGGCAGAGCACATGCTCACCACATCCATTGCCTGCCAGCTCTCTACTGGACATTGTCCTGCAGGTCTAAGCCAGGTGGCCTTGGTTGTAGGATCATGCAGCAGCATTGGTGGTCTGCCTGGCTCTGATTAGGACCTTTCTCCCATTTCTTCCTTCCTTGGGGAGGGGTCCTGTTGCACAGCCACAGGGCAATTGAAAGAGTACAGAGCATCCTGGATTTCTGGTTTGAGCTCTTTGTTGCTTAAGTCTAGACTCTGGATTCATTTTGCAGAAGGAGGCAGTAAAACTTGCACAGAGTTGAGCTCTTTTTTGGGCACATCTTCTTAATGAAACATTGCTACTAATCTTATAGATACTTAGCCCCAAGGGAAAAACCCTTTTTTGCTGGTGCTGTGTCACTAGTGAACATAAGTTTTGGAGGTTATCTTGTGCTCCATCATAGTTTGGCAATATTAAAAAAAAAACGTTTATCAAGTTTGGTAAGTCTGATTTGGACAGGTAATCCTTCCTTCTGGGTGGGCCTCGAAGGCGATATTAATAGACTTTTAAAACAGAATAGCTAGAATTACTGATACCATTATCTGCCTAAGGTTGCTATAGCAACTAGTGGTTTGATTGCACTGTGCGCTTGGTGGTACTATGGGCTAGTGTAAAAGGATCCTAGTAATTTAGCAGAAACTCTCCTGGAGCAATTTAATTAAACTCCAGTAGAATGAATGCCAAATTCTTTGAAAAACTCTAAGATATGGTTCTAGTTAGTCCTAAATTAAGAGATGTTATCTTGAATCTGCAGATTTTCACAAAATTAAAAAATAATTTTAGGATGAGGATTTTTATACCTTTGAAAGTTATTTTTAAAGTTAAGCATAATTTGAATGAAAATCTATCATTTTGTTATGATTAGTAGCAGGTTTAAAAATTATTTGAGAATTTGTCTTCGAAGTTTCTGACCGAGTATGCATTGTTGAGCGTACTTCTCCCGTGCCTGCTGTCCTCCTTTCTCTCCCCTCCCCTTATCCCATTAGTCCCCTTTCCCTCCAGCGAGTTTTACTTCTACTTTCACGCCATACATACATACATACATAATCATACATACATACATCATACATACATGATTTTATGTATCTGAATAAAACATAGGGACCACAGATGAGAGAAAGCAGACAATATTTATCTTTCTGAGACTGGCTTAATTCACTTAATATGATTATTTCCAGTTAGATCCGTTTTCCCGTGGCAGTTATTTGAAAGATAAGAAAAAAAAAAACTGCAAGCGAGTATGCCATACATACATACATACATAATCATACATACATACATCATACATACATGATTTTATGTATCTGAATAAAACATAGGGACCACAGATGAGAGAAAGCAGACAATATTTATCTTTCTGAGACTGGCTTAATTCACTTAATATGATTATTTCCAGTTAGATCCGTTTTCCCGTGGCAGTTATTTGAAAGATAAGAAAAAAAAAACTGCAAGCGAGTATAAGGAATAAACATAGGCATGGAAATGTGCCCAGATCATCCAAGCAGCCTTTAGGATAGGGATGAAGGGGAAAGGCGGAACTGAGCTATCAGATGTGTTGGGTCTTTTGATACTGAGAACAGATTAGAGATCATATCCTCTTTTCCACCTACAATGGAACAAACTGTGTGCTGTTCTTCTGAATAAATGCTGTATATACAGCATACCTTAGAAATACAATATAATGATCATTTAATAGTAGTGGCCTGACATGTCTTTGAAGGAGTATGTACATCGAGCCACATAAGAGAGTGCCATCTTCTTGATGTCTGGTGCAGATGTGCTGTGGAGTCTTTGGTTATCTTATTCTTGACTTCTTTTTTTTTCAATTTTTTTTGGCATGTTGCAATTATTTCTCTACTTCAGTTTTATCACATAGTTAGGAGCTTCCAAAGTGAACCGTTGCCCCCCACCCCGAACTTACATGGCAAACACCATGGCAGGTGCTTCACACCAGTTTTCTGTATCTATGCAGTGGGATGAAAACTTTGCCTTAACATTTTGTTTTGATTAGTTTGGGATACTTAAAAAAGCATACTCTACAAGGTAAAATTGGCCCATTTAGACGTTCATGGCTGGTGTTCGTTATGCAAATGTTACTTTGCTGCCATCTGGAGGCCATATGTGAGAAGTTCATTTAAAAACGCGCTGATGCCCAAACCACAAGCTTTAGCAAGTTGGGTGTCAGCCACAGCCCTGTCCCCATTCTCTGTGGAGACGAGTTGAGTTGACATAACCACACAAAACTGAAGTTACTACATCTTCATTTTTCTCATGGAAGCAAATATGCATTAGGAATTCAAAGCAGTACAGTGTTGTGGAGTGTCAATGTAGCATTATTTGATAAAAAATAAATTCTGCATTAAAAAATGACAAGTGGGATTGTGGCTGTGCCATTCTTGCCTCATTACTTATTACTCAGTCTTTGTAATCCTGTCATTTTTATAACCTGATCTGTTGTGGAGAGCCATATGAATGAAGTCTTATGCAGAAATGTAGAAGGAAGCTCCTGGGAGTGAGAGCTTGAGCAGATGCACCTGGAGGACTGAGACAGCGGGCAACTCAGATTAACAGGAGTGGCAAATCGGGGTAGGGAATGCCAAGCTTATGATCTTTCTGGGAAAGTGCCTGGTTTTCCCCTGGGACCAGCATCAAGTAGGACTTTGGGGGCTGGGAAGCTGAGATTCCAAAAAAGACCCTGTGGCCCCTCAGGGTTTTATGTTCATATAATTTCAGGAAAAGATTCTCATCACCTGTCCCTGCTAGGGAAGTTAGGACTTACTTTCCCCAGGGCCGAACCTGTACCCTGTGGTTATTTTGACTATCTTGGCTCTTGTTTCCTGGCAACTGAGTATTTGGGAAGAGAACCAATCAGTCATACCACAGAGAAAAATGCTCCTCACGTGGACCTTCCTGTTCATGGGAGAACATCCTGAGCAGTTTCCAGGAAGAGTTTAACTGAGAGGGGACTCCTGGGACATGTGGGGCTGGCACCACTCAGCTGACCTAACTGGCTGAGGTTGGAGCTGAGGGCTATATAGGGTGTTCCACTTTGAGCACTGCGAGAGGAGCAGCTGAACCTCTTAGAGAATGAATTATTCTCTTTTGAATTCTCTCATCGACATCTGTGGAATTTGAGGGAAGAGACAAGTGGGATTTCTACAGGTGGGTATCAGTCACATCCTTAGCATCTGTGCTATTTTTGAAGAGGCTTCAGGAGTGAGTGTCCTTCCTTTGGAGCGAAGGACATTGATTTGTTTAATGGTCCTTCTTTTCCCCTCAGGATTTCCTGTGAGAGCTCCTGGCCTTGTTTACATCTTAGGACACACAAATAATACCAGAGTGTGGGCGGTCAGGTGGTCAAGTACTTTATCCTCTGCAGAGTTGACTGTTAAGAAGCCTAATCTAAAAACCTAGCTGGCCGTGGGCACTTCGTTCAGACATATCCTTTTCGTTCTTTGCTTGATTTTTGTTTTAACCAAGGCTCTAATCATCAGTCTTGATGAGAATTATTCCTTTTGCAGAGGTTAAGAATTTGGAGTCTGACAGATCACCCCTAGAGGAGGAGGTTGGAAAGGTAAGGAATGACTCCTGGCTTTATTGTCATCTTTGTGCATCTCTCCAGAGTTAAAATAGGCATGACGATTGAGCTAGTGTCCACAAGTAGACAGGGATATGCCTTTAATCCAGTCTCTTATCAGAATCTCAGTTGCTACATTTTATGACCAAACCTAGCTATCTTTGTGAGTTATTGCTTTTGTATACATAAGAGAATTGAATACATCCTCTAAAATATATTACCTTGAAGCCTGTTATCTACAGATGTTTGCCAATCATGTATTTTACATGTGAACACCTTTCAGGTACATTTTAGCTGGAGACAGATCCTTTATTTTTGGTTCTTTTGCTAATTATAAACAAAGACTAGTCTTCTGTTTACATGGTGTGATGCATGTGATGTGGTTTTATTGATGTTTTCCAAGAATGTTTATTGTAGTTCATAAAAATAAATAAACATTAATGTAGCAAAGATGTCCTTTAATGAAATACCTCATCTGTGTCTCTTTCAGTGCGTCAAAAGCCAGGTGGATCCACTGAATGAACAAGAAGACCCTGAAAGCCTAGATTTGGGTATGTTTCAAAATATTGTTTTCCATACACTCATTAAGGGTATCATAGACCATATGTGTGGTAGATAAGAAGAAAATATATTTTAGTATGAAACATTCTTTCCTGGGAACCTTGGTTACTTCTTCTAACCCATCCAAGTGCCTTTTCTTTACTCTATTAGCCATAATACTGTGAATTTCATTTATAATCTAAAACACACAGAAACTAAAGCTTTTCTTGAGCAATTTTACTGTGCTAAATGTGGGTTTGGTAGTTGTCATAGTTACCTTATTATTCAAATGTAGTGGGCACTAGCAGTTTCATTTCAGGAAAGCAACTGAGCTGATGGAGAGTCCGCATTGGAATCAAGTCTTGGAATGTCATTCTGCCTGTCCCACAATGACGTCCAGTGTGTCCCAGTGGAGCTGAGCCTATGTGGTCTAACTCACTGGGCTCAGGAGAACACTAGATGTTGTTGTGATGTGGGCCTTATATAGGTGCCTATAAGAGAAACTAAGGACCCCCTTGGGGTGGATTCCAATGGACCTGGACATTCTCTTCTACTCTCAACTGTAGTTTTCTACTTCCTGGGGGTTCCCCCTCAGGTTGCCCCTCCAGCTTCTTCTGTTCCTTCAAAACCCACACTTATCCTTGGAGTCATTTAGAGGCACACAGAGTGGAATATAGCTGTGGGGGTGGGAGGACCTGGGATGGGCTGCCAGAAGATGCCTAGTAGGGACCCTGGGATAGTCTGTGAAGACCTTTGGAATGCTCTATGGGATTTTCAGGAGCCTTTCTTCAAGTGCAGTGCAGTGGCGGCAGCCTGCACACCTGGAGTGCATATGTGAGCAAAGCTGTCTTGGGGTGGCCCAGGTGAGGAGGTTGGGGTGGAAGCCCAGTGCTCAGGCTGATGAGAGAGCAGAATGAGTTGAGCAGCAAAGGTGGTTGTTTCATGGAGGCATCATGAGCCAACTCATGCAGGGCTTCCAGAGGCTCTGGTGTTGTGGTTGGTATGCTTGGTAGACACATGACAGAGCAGTTAAAACAGTTGGGAAATCCCATAGCCTAGAGCAGGCAAGGAGGAAGCACCCACAGTGTCAGTTGAGTGTGCTTCCCCAGCGTTGGCCTCAAGCCAGAGGTGGTTTGCTGGATGTCCCTGCCTGAAGTGCTCCTGAAATTGGAGCAGAAACTTAGATGTGCACTGAACAGTGTGCACACATCTGTTATTACTGCTATATAAGGTAAGAGCAATAATTTATTCCCAGAAAGGGGGATGAAGATGGAGAAAGGAAAGCAAACATCACCGGGTAGATGACTGTTGTGGGCTTCCGAAGCCAGGAGCATAGCTGTTATTCATGAATACAGGATGTCTTGGCTACAGATTGCATCACGCTCCCAGGAATGTCAGCTTTGAAGAATGTTTACGCAGACAAATTACTGAAGGAGGAGGGGTTGGCTGTTAAAAGTATTAAACAGGGGGATTATTTTTAATTTTAGGCTCTAAAAATTCACTCCAGTCTCCAACTGGTATGCTTGCTTGGTGAGAAGACCTTTGCTGTGGAAGCTGTGGAAACTGTCTTAGCCCCACCTAAGCCGAGTGCTTGGCCTGTAATGTCACTCAGTCTGAAGAGGACCATTAGGAAAGCCTTGGGAGAGAGAGGACCAAGCACAACTTTAATCCAGTGCTTTCTGAAACAGGCCGTGGATGAGCTTTTCTGGGCTATCGTTTGCTTTGTTGTTCACTTAAACTTTTTGGATTAGGAAAAAAACCTAATCCTGACTTTATGTAAAGAAATGATAATAGATTTTAAACCAAAGTCTTGACTTTATATAAAGAAACGATAAAAGATTTTAAAAGAACCTCTGAGACCGAGAAGAGGGCAGCAAGCAATGAGCAAAAGCCGGACGGTAAGCCAGAGGCAGGAATGGTAAACGGCTCCCCGAGACGTCACTTCAAAATGTGTTATTTAATGTGTTCTAGTATTCTGTCCAGTCTCTTAGTAACTGCTGATAAAATGTGTGGGACAGAGGTGCTAAGTATTTGTTGATTTGTGTTATTCGAAATTGTGTGATATAAATTCAGTGCTGTTCTGATAGCACTTTCTGTGTGATGGACGTGTCTGGGACTATGCTGTCCAGAATAGTAGCCAACAGTCATTTAGTCATTTGAACACTGGATGCATAACCAGTATGTCTGAGGAGGTGCAGGTTTAATTTAATTCATTCTATTGTATTAAACAGGTCGGGCCAGAGGATGTTCCCTCAGAGCATCAAGAATCATACTAGCTATTAGTTTGTACACTGAAAATGACTGTAATTGCAGGAATTATATCTTGTGTAGGAAATAGCTGATGAGTTCATCTGGGTCAGTGCCCCAGAACCACTACAGTGAGTAGTTGGCAGGGATGTTGAATAGATGACATTGATATTAGTCCAGGAGTGATGGCCTTGCTCTCTATGGATGCTGTAGCAGGCATGTCCAATCATAGCATCTATTACACAATTGGTTACAAAAAGTAATCACAAGAGGCTGGAGAGATGGCTCAGCAGTTTAGAGCACTGGCTGTTCTTGCAGAGGACCCTGGTTCGATTCCCAGCACCCACATGACAGCTAACACCAGTCCATTACTCTAGTTCAAGGGGAATCTGATGATGCCCTTTTCTGGCCTCCATGGGCATTGCATGCATCTGTGCACTTAGTACATGCAGGCAAAACACACATACACATACAATAAAAATACCCCCCCCACACACAAGCCATCACAAAACAAAACAAAACAAAAATCATAGAAAAGCCTCATGTTTTAAGTAAGTTTACTGTTTTGTGTTAGATTGCTTCATAGCTGTCCCCAGCTACTTGTAGCCCCTGGACTGCTGGGAATTTACTCAAAGGGGAGAATCATCAGTTGAAGGACTGGGGTCTGATTTGACATCACAAGAAGAAAGTGGGATTCCTTCGAACTCTAGACAGCTGGCAGCAGGGGTGGGGTTGGGGGTAGGGAGGTGGTGGGTAGGACAAGCCATTTGCAGGCCATGGAAGAAAAGGAGGTAGATGAGATGGCATGGGTCCATGCTAAAAGTGAGAAGAAAGAAAAGATCCATTTGGATCAAGTCCACCGGACTAAATGAGATTAAGGAACAGGATCAGCCCCTTAAGCAAAGCTGGGGTCAGGAGCGGGCAGCCATATGCTATGCCAAGGAGGAGGGGAGGGAGTGTCTAGTGGAGGAAATGTGCAGCCCGTGCAACCTGCAGTGGGAGGGTGAGCTGTATGGAATCCCAACCACAAAGATATATAAGCCACTCTGAATCATCAAGCAGCGGACTGCTTGATCAGTTGCCATCTGGAAAACTCTTGTTAGAAAGTTCACTCCAGGCTAGAGAGATGGCTTAGTGGTTAAGAGCACTGACTATGCTTGAAGAAGTCTTGGGTTTGAATCCCAGCACCCATATGGTGGCTAACAACTGTAACTCCAGTTTCAGGGGATCTGACATCCTCTTCTGTTCTCCGAGGGCAGTGCATGACATGGGTATACTTACATACATGCAGGCATAACACTCATACGCATGAAAAACTAATTAATTAAATTTTTTAAAAGTTCACTCTGATAAAAGGGAAACTATGTGACTTTGGTTGGAAATTAAGATTTTCAATTAAAAGTTAAATTCCTTCCTGTGAAGCCAGAGTGTAGTATCATAGGTGAATTACAGAAGCATCTGGAAGGTGATGGCCCTTTTCTGTCAGCAAAGAATATTCCAGAGCATGAGCAGGTTGTGTGGGCCACAGATCTGATGTCATGACACTCACAGTGACAATTTCCTGCAGTAATTTATCACCAGTATTCTGCGCAGAATTAAAGATTATATGAAACAAATTTGGCTAAAGTTGCATGTCATGTGACTGTTTGCAGGGAAAATATATGAAGGATTAGTGAAGCTGAGATAACAAGCCAAGAACTTAACATGTTGTCACTTTCCCCATGGGGAAAGTGACAGGAGATGGAGAGCAACATGGGTGAGGTGCAGTGGGGATGGAGTTGGCTGGCACGTCATCTTGGAAGTTTTGAGATGGCCAGGCTCTGGCAAGAAGCAGGACTATATCTGCTGTTGCTGATCTGGTTGGCAGAGAATGGGCTTGGCAAAGTGCAGGGAAGATTCTGATCTGCAGATTGCTAAATAGGACTTGGGGAAAAATTAGTCTTTCTCAAAGTAATCAATACTCATACATAGAAAAATTGGAAAGTTTAGAAAGATTAGGGGAAAAGATTAGACAAAACATCCTATGAACTCGCCACCTGTCCTAGTGCTTTCTGCTGCTGTGATAAACACCATGATCAAAAGCAACTTAGGGAGGAAAGACTTGATTTCATCTTATACTTCTAGGTCACAATTCATTCTTAGGGAATTCAGGGAGGAGCTCAAGGTAGGAACCTGGATGCAGGAACTGAAGCAGAGACCATAGACAAATGCAGTTTGCTGGCTTGCTTCCTCTGGCTTGTGTTCAGCTAGCTTTCTTATGCAATCCAGGACCACCTGCCTAGGGGTGGTATGTCTCCCAGTGGGCTAGACCCTCCCATATCAATCAGTGGTGAAGACAGTTCCCCACAGGCCAATCTGATCTGGGAAATCCCTCAATTGAGACTCCCTTTTCCTAAGTGACTCTTGGTTCTGTCAAGTTGACAATAAAAACTAACCAGGACACCACCCAGAGGTGGCTTCTATTGAATTTGGACATATCTCCTACCTGGGTTTTTTTCATATAGTTATGATCATGCAAGCAATGGAATTTGCACCCTATATTATTCATTTAATGTATATGCCCTAAGTAACTTAGATTTTAGGAGATAGCATTAAAAGTTGCTATATTATTTTCCACAAAGAACATGGATACTGTTATAAGAAGAAAAGTAAAATGGATGTGCATTGTTGATGTTAGAGGGGCAGGACCTGCACATGCAGGGGTTCAAATTGCAGTTATTTTTACAAAAATATTATGTCATTTTTTCCTTTCATAATATTTTTTATTCTTTGAAGCTTCCACACAGTTGTATAATGTATGTTGATCAGATCAACTTACCACTACTTTGAGTCATTTTTTGTTGCTGTTGTTGATGTTATTTTTCCAGATAGGGGCTTATGTAGCCCAGGCTGGCCTTGAACTCACTAGATAGAGGAGGATGACATTGACCTTCTGGTTTTCCTGCTTCCACCTCCTGAGTGCTGGGATTACAGGTCTCTGCCACCATACCTGGCTTTTTGTTTTGTTGTTTTTTGAGATAGGGTCTCAGGTAGCCCAGGCTGGCCTCGAACTTGTTATCTAGCTCAGGATGACCTGAATTTCAGATCTTCCTGATTCTACCTCCCAAGGGCTGAGATTATACTTTACTACTACATCTGGCTAAAATTTTGAGTCATTTCATTGCAATTAGTATTTATTGCTTACACATAATATGAGAAAAAGAAGGCCTTTGGGTATGTGTTGTGACTGGTAGGGTGGGCACTAGAGAGACAGATGAGCCAAAACTGGATGTGGACAAAAGCCCAACTTTGTAATCAAACAACAGAAACTCACCCAGAGATCAATAGGGAAGAGAAGGAAACAAACAGAAACAGACAGAAAGAGGACGTGGGAGATACAGACCTTCCATGACCATGGACAAGACCAAAATGGAAAACCACAGCCCCTCATGCAAAGTGTAGGGGAAACAAAGAGGAAAACTGGTAGAGGATGGAGGATCCAGTGGAACAACCCCTAAACCAGAAGGTTGAAGCACAGTATGATATATGTGTTCAAGGTCTCCACTGTGGTATGTCTGGAAGAGGTCTTGCCCTAGATTTTATTGGTGACTGGGCAGAGGGCATAGTCAATAGTGTTTTGTGGACAAACAATAATTAGAACCAATTAGGTGACTTCCCATTCTACTTATAGTAATGTCAAAATTTGGAAAAGGACTTTATGTTACTGAGCTACAAATGCTTATAAAACAGCTCATTTAAGCCATTTGTGAGTGAGAGAATGTAGCCAGGCTTTTGAGTGGAAGCCGAGCCTCTGCAACTGTTATTTAATGGCACATGTGCATCTGTATTACCATCTCAGAAATGCTGCATGAAATACGAACTAAAAGGAAAAGGAAGGATGCGGCGAGGTCCCTAACCAGGCTCTTCAGCTTCTGGAAAGGCAGTTTTGAGCCTAATTTTGGCAGATCTGTCTATGTCCCAGGCCACCTCTGTGGTCTCCTTTTTTATCTTTAGCTTTTGGGTGACAGAGGAGGGCATTTCTCTACCACAAACTAACTCTCACCCGTGACTTGAAGGAAAGGGGCTAAGGACAGGAATCCTCTAAGAAGAATATAGCAAATGCAAAGTAATCTGTATAAATTTGGGTTTAAATTTAATTTCTTTTGTTAATTTCAGTGAAGTCTTATGGTGGTTATTGAGGTTTTAAAAATTGTTTTTGATAGAAAAAAAATTACTGACCTAGGAATTCTGCTGTGTGCTATGTGGGCAGTTTGGGTCTCTGAGTATCGAGCTTTGTCTTTTCCTATTTGCGGCTTCACGGTTTGGATAGAATTCTCCTTACCATATGTGAAAAAACCACCTCATTTTCCTTTAAATGGATTATTTGTTGACACACATCCCATACGTCAAAGAAAGAATATTTGGGGATTTCTAGGTTAATGAATGTTATAGACTGTAGGCCTAGAAAACAGAAAGAAATGGAAGACTTGTTGGAAGTATAGAAACTCTTACATATTTTTTTCTGATTAACAGCCCCCAAAACTGTCAAGTTGTCCCAAGTCTGGGATGCTGGCTGCCGTAATGATGTGCTTAATGTTCTACTTACTGTTTTCTCAAATACGTAAAATTTAAAAAGAGCTACATGAAAACCAGTTAAGAGTAGTCGCTAATATAAACACTGTTATTGTACTGTTCTAAATTTTGCCTGTACATCGGAACGGGGACTTTAGAAATACTGAAGCTAGCCCTCAAACCCAGCAGCCTGGCTTGATTGTTCTGGGAAGAGTATGTGCAGCAAGACTTTGCAGAGAGGTCTAGGGAGATGGCTTACCAGAAGTGCTTGCCATGTAAGCCTGAGGACAGAAGTTCACATGAAACACATGTAAATGTGGCAGGCCACATGTAATTCTAGCCTCAGAAGGCAGAGGCAGGACATCCACAGAACATGCTGGCTCTGAGGGAGGCTAGCCACACTGGTCAGCTCTGGATTTAGTTGAGAGATCCTGCCTCAGTGAATAAATGCAAGCATGCTTCCTGATATCAGCCTCCACATGCATGTGCACACACATACAAAAACATGATACACACACACACACATGAAAATGAAAAAAGGGAAAAAAAAGGTTTTGCAAAGGGCTCCAGGTGATTCTTAGGTGAGCCAAGGTTGACGGCCACAGGCAGAAATTTTTCAGGAAGGTCGGGGATGCAGAGCTCACCCCATTTTACCAGGCTTTCAGTATTTTTGCAAGTGAGAAATGGGGTTGCACTTTTATCTTGAGTGATTACAGGAGTGAGTGCAAGTCCATTTGTCTGCAGATTTTCAGTGGTTACCACTCTCCATATTAGGGATCTATGGGAAATAAGGAAGCTTTGAAAAAAAAAGGGATTGGAAAAATTTCCCAAATATTTGAACATAGATGATGAAGCTTTTTAAAAATGATATTAAGTGGGGCTCAGTGGTTTAGAGCACTGACTGCTCTTGCAGAGGACCCGGGTTCAGTTCCCAGCACCACATGGCAGCTACAAACCATCCTTAACTCCAGTTCCAGGGGAATCCGAAGCCCTCTTCTGACCTCCGCAGCATTGCACAACACGGGTGGACTCACATTCATGCAGGCAATACAGTCTTGCACATAAAAATAATAAAAAAATGATATTAAGCATTAAGAGGAATCAGATGACAATCATTCATGCAGGTCGAGTCTAACCTCAGTTGTTTGTTGGACTGTTGGGAGCAGAGTGGGGTGAAGGGAGGTGGCTGTTTACACTAAGGTCATAAGGACATTAGGGCATGTCTGATGTTGGGCATTGGTTCTAGCTTCAGTACATTCTAAATTGCTGCTTTATTTTACCTTACCAACCAATTACTCTTTTGGAAAAGTAATTAAAAGCAGGAAAAATGTCTATACTTGCTCTGAACTCTAAATTTTTCCTTCTCTAAAACAAAACCCTTAACTCCAAAGAAACTAGCTCCAGTTAATAATCAGAGTTCTTCCCCTAAAACAAGCTTTGAATTTTGATGTTTAAATGATGACTTTACAAATTTCAAACATGTATCCAACTAGCTAAGGATACAACAACTAAATTTATAAAATGTGAAACACATAAACAATATGAACTGTATTCTGGGTAGTATTATAGCATTTGTTTTATGGAAAGCTCAAATGACTCTGAGAGAGTTCTTCCCATTTCCTTGCATGGAGGCACTTCTGTGTGCCAGCAGTTATGGGAGAATTCCTTGTACCAAGGGCTCCTTGGCAGCCAGCTCGATTGTAGGGAGTGTGCTTATGGGAGCTCAGCCTTGGCTTTTGTTTTTTGATGTGTCATCATCATCATCATTGTCCTCCTCCTTCCCCTTCTCCCCCTACCTCCTCCTCTTTCCCTCCTCTTTCGCCCCCTCCCTCCCCCTCTCCCTTCCTCCTCCTCTTCATCATCATCATCATCATCATCATCATCATCATCATCATCATCATCTTTTCCTGACCTTCCAGTGGTTAATCCCTTGGAAGGGACTTTAAGGCAATTAAGATTCTGGTTAGTTTCCCTGTCAGGTAAACAATTTATTTGGACAATGTGTTACATCTTTTAGAGTGGCTAATTTGGAAGACATTTTTACAAAACATGGCCCCTTCAGTTATGGATAAGAAAGCCAGTTGAATTTATGTTTCACACTATGAGACTCTGCTCATAGGAAGAAGAGATGGAATCAGAGGTTAGATGAATTAACAAAAAAAAATCAGAATAAAAGTGAAGTTGAAGGCATTCAGAACTTAAGAAGAAAATGGTTAGAGCACCAGGAGGTCAGGTTCTTGAGGTTTGGCTGCCAGTGAAATTTCTGCTGACTGGATTGAGATGAATTTACTTACTCTATAGATGCCAAATGGGAACTTCTCTATGGGGCTAGCATTCAGAGATACTATTACTCCCTGATAAATTAGAATTATTTTCATTACATAATATCTTAATGTTTAATCAGAGTTACATGGTTACGTCACATAATAAGAACTTAAAAGGAAATAGAATTTAATCTTTTACTATGTTGAATAAAGGGAAGCACATTCCTTTATCATTATTAGTTCCGTACTTAATGGGGACAGATTGAGCATGTTTTAATTTCCATTCTCATCCTTATAAAAGTTAGCCTTATTTTTAGGAAACTTTTGGATTTACATAATTTATTTCAATTTGCTTACTTTTCACCTAACTTCCCTCTTCTGCTCCAGGTTCTCATCCATGATTCTATGTTTAGTCATCATGTTTTCTTTGGATTTTCTTGGTTGTGGGAGTTTCTCCTGCTTTCCTGTTTTCTTTTATGATCTTGACAGTTTAGAGAAGTACTGGTCAGGAGTTCTATAGGATGTCCCATAGTTGGGACTTAAATTTTTCCCGTCATTAAAGCTATAGGTTTTGGGAAGAAGGTCACATAGGCAAAGTACCCCTTCTATCACATATCAAGGGTCTGTAGCATCACATTATTAATAACTGTTGATGTTGGCCTTTATCACCTGACTGTGGTCTTGTTGGTCCTTTCCTCCCCTGTAAAGTCACCCCCCCCACCCCCGTTAATACTGTAGTCTTTGGAAGGAAGTCAAGATTTGTAGCCCACAGGTAGGGAGGAGGGAGTTGTCTACATACTTCCTTGTGGGTGTAGCAGCTGCATGAACTGGAATTCTTTTATCCCTCTATTACTTTTTAATCATTTATTTATATCTTTATGAAGGCAAAAATATTTTTCCATTTTGAGTAATAATCTAATAATATTTTGTTGTTAAAGAAAAAGCTTTGGTATTAGGAACTCTTTAGTTAGTTCATGTATCCTCTGTGTGTGTATGTGTGTGTGTGTGTGTGTGTGTGTGTATGTGTGTTCTGTTCAGTGAGGATACATGGTACCATAGATTTATCAAAAACCACAGAACTTTATAACACACAGAGTGATCCATAATTATGTAAATTTTAAAAATTGAGGTTGGATGAGCCCAGAATGGAATGCAGAATGTGACAAAACAATCCAACCACACTAAAGTGTGTGACACAAACTTAATGTTATTATTGAGACAAGTCTCATGTAGCCAAGCCTCAGATTTGCTGTGTAGTCAAGGATGACCTCAAACTTCTGATCCTCTTGCTTCTACCTTCTGAGTGCTGGGATTATAGGCGTGTGCTACCACATCCAGTTTTATGTGTGCCTGGGTATCAAACTCAGGGCTTTACACATGCTAGCCAAACTCTGTATCAACTGAGCTATATCCCAGTCCCTAAAAAAAACTTATTAAAAAGGACTAAATAACTTTGGAAATGAGTGTTTTGTAAGAATAAATGCAAAATAGAAGCATGAATCTTTAATTGATAAAATTTTTACAATTCAGTCACTGCTATACAGGTGTACTAAAATTGAATCCTTAAGTAAATGAATGATTGAGGATGGATGCCAGCCTTCCCACTATCAGTGTGGAGGCTTAAAGATATGCAGGAAGAGGAGGTAGAATGATCTGTGTGGTATTGTCACTGAACGAGGCCTGTTTTGCCTGCTGTGCTCTTTTCCTTCCAATTCTTGAAGTAATACACAGGCTTTGCCAAAGAGAGTTTGTTGTTGAGAGAATGTGATGAGGTGGGAGCTCCAAGGCCCAAAGCTGACTCTCTGAGGATAAGGTTTCTGCTCAGAGGTATTTATGGGCTAAAGAAACAATATAGTCTGAGGCATGGGGAAAGGGAACTGAATATTGACATCATTGTTGGTCTGTGCATGTGTTATCAAACCTCATGGCTCTTCATAGGAGGCATGTTTAGAAAATGGCCCCATTAGTATGATCTATTTAGTATGATGGCCCCATTAGTGGCCATCTTTTGGCTCTTTGATGCCACATGGTCACATCAGACAGTTGTGCAGATCTACATGAAAGGTGGGTAACTTCAACTGGTTTGAATGATTTCCAAGTTCCTGTAAAACAGCTCTGGCCACCATTACCTTCCTGACCAAGTATCAGAGGTGCTTGCTGTTGCTTAGCTATGTGACTTCTAAAAGTGACAATAAATGGAAGAATCTAAAAGCAAGTGAAGCTAGGGACTGTAAGTTTTCCCGTAGTTGCAGTAATAGATTAGAATTTTGCACATCAGTGTGCAGTCATGTTTAATGAACACAGATGCATGTAGATGCATATGGAAATACATGATGATGAACATATACACACAGGGCAGGAAGCACATGTACATCTTTTTCCTTTGTTAGTTGAGAGTTCCTTGAAACTGCAACATCCCA
This sequence comes from Nannospalax galili, assembly GCF_000622305.1. Classification (NCBI taxonomy): domain Eukaryota; kingdom Metazoa; phylum Chordata; class Mammalia; order Rodentia; family Spalacidae; genus Nannospalax; species Nannospalax galili. The sequence continues at coordinate 809,335 of NW_008342399.1, read as the reverse complement.
GTAGCATATATAAGATGAGCCTACACTTCTTTAAAAACAGGATCAGAGCCAACATAATGGTGTATGCCTTTAATCCCAGTACTTGGGAAGCAGATGCAAGCAGATCTTTGTGAAATGAGGCCAGCTTGGTCTACATAGTGAGTTCCAGGCCAGCTGGGGCTACAGGGAGACCCTGTCTCAAAAAGACAAAAAAAAAAAAAACAAAAAACCCACAAAAAAAACAAACAAAAAAAACAAAACAAAACAACCCCCCCCCACACACACACCAAGAAAGAAACTATGCTCAGCAAAATGGCCCAGTGGGTGAAGTTGCTTGGCATGTAAGCCTAGTAACTGAAGGTTAATCCCCAAAACCCACAAAAAGGTAGAAGGAAAGAACCAACCCACAAAGTTGTCCTCTGACCCCAACATGTACACTGTGGTCACACACCACACACACACACACACACACTAAATAAAAATTAAAAACATAAAAGCCAGGATCACTCGTATATTTTATAGGAGCTTTTGCTACAGAACTATGGAATTAATAGTGTAGGGTTGATGTTAATTATTTCAGTTCTTTGCCAATATGATGCCTCATAGTTACTTCTTTACATGTGAATAACTTGTAAGAGTCCATAAACCAGTAACTTGGACTTAGGATTTAAAAATTGATAAAAATGTCTGAAAAGTATATGATATATTAGAAATGTTTATTTTTGAAGGTTAGGGGAAGTTGGAATTGGAATGTGACCAGCAAAAACTGAAAATGGAATTTCAGTGTTGCTTTACCCAAGCTCATGAGCTCTTCCTACTCTGAGGAATTTCTCCTGGGCTCAATGGACACTTCTCTCCCCTCTGCCTCTTTTCTGTCCAGCCTCCTGGCTCATACCTTTGCTTCTCCCACCCCCAGTGCTCTTCCTGTCCATGTGTCCACAGCCCATAACACACCTCCAGGCTGGGAGGTTCTCCTTTTTCTTCTTTTTTTTTTTTCCCTTTCTTGGAACTTTTGTGCACATGGCTGTGCTGCAGATTTGAAAATCAAGCTCTTACTTCAGTTCTAGGGGATCTGATTCCCTCTTCTGACCTCTGAGTGGACATTGCATGAAATGGGTACACAACATGCATTTGGGCAAAATACTCATACACATAAAAATTTTAAAAATGACTTGGTTAAGGATACTGATAGGTGACCGAACTGCTTTACATGTCACCAAAGCCCGTGATTTTCTTTGTAGCATTTTCTTTGTGGCACCTTAAAAATATGACTAAGGCCCAGTTCTTGCCCTCAAGGAATTTGGGGTCCCTTTGGAAAATAAAATTTCACAAATAGTATTCCTCAAATCCCATATCAATATTCCTTGAGAGGATTTAATTTTATCAAGGTTGAGAGGCAAGTGACCTGTTGTCTGGATGAAGAGGATGGAGGAAGGTTTTTCTGTATGGGTTTTCTGGAAAGTAGAAACTTCAAGGCAGCAGTATCTGCCCTGGGTGATTAGAGCCTCATGAAGGTGATTTTCTAAGTAAAAGTTTATTAAAGAAGGCATGGTGAGATCAAGGTGGAGCCCATGAAGCCACTTAGACTCCTATACTGTAATGGGTGTATGGTAACTGATTAAACCCCGTGACTGCATCATTGAATTCTACCAACTACAATTATAATCAGCCAATCAGACAAAGCACAGGAATTTATCTTTTAAATATGAATGAGATGTAAATAACATCTTGAATTAATTTAAATGCAATTATATTAACAAAATAATTTTTAAAAAGCTACCTTCAATAACTATAGGAAACAATGAGGGTAAATGACCACATTTAAGAAGTCTTTGGTGAGCCAGGAATGGAGCTGGCCTAAAAATAAAACAGACTGTGCAAGGAATGTTTTCTACTTTTACTTTCAGTGTTAACTGCATGGCTGATGAGTGGAGCTCATTCCATTCTTCAAAAAATTTGAAGTAATGTAAATAGTAAGACAAGGAGGATGCTGGGAAGTCTTGAGAGCTGGGGAGTCTCGAGTGCTGGGGTATTTTCATGTGTTGGTGGGCCATTTGAATAGTTTTATTGTCAGAAAACTTTCATACCAGTAGTTGACAGGTAGCTTGTCAATAATGATTGTACCTTTAGGAAGTCAGATTAAGATGAACCCACTTGGCATCACCACAAATAGAAATGCCTTTGTCAAGTTCTTTCATTTCACTCTGTATTTTCCTAAGTTCTATCTATCTCCTGATGGCTCTAAAACATCAGTGGGTACAAGGATTGCTCACTCACTGGGCATGATGTCCCTGGGATGAGATAGTATTCCTGGTCAGTGCAGATTCCTGGACCACCCTTGGAGATCTTGATTCTACAGGTCTAGAGTAGGAATCAGCTACTCTAGGGAATCAGGAATTGAAAGGAATACCCCATCCCCCATGCCCCCACCCTCACCTCCATGCCCCATGATCTCCTCTGAGAAATTCTGGCCCAGACTCTGCTGCCTGTATGGTAGAGCCTTCTAAGCATATTGTCACATCTCTGGCCAGCTTAAGTGAAACAAGTTATGGTCCCTGCATGGATTTCATGCTTGTTGTATTTGCCATTACATCAAACATGTCTCCTTTTTCCCAAAGTACCAGGAAATATAATAGGTGTGGCATCCCCATGCCTTGAGTGAAGTAAGGAACTCAAAAACCACCCCAGCAATTGGGGATGAGGACTTAGTATTTCTAATTGCATGGAAATTACCTTGCAAAGGCTCCTAGGCAGCAGACCCAAAGAGGATGCCAATATCCTGATGTTATTTCAGACTGTGAGTGCAGCTCCCATTTTCTTTAATCTGGAGACACGTTAGAAGCACCCTGTGGCTGTGCACATTCAGAGTGTTTGCTGAAGCCTTGGGGAACAAAAGTTTTTCTCTATCTGTAGATGGTGTTCTTTCAAAAAATGCAGATATTGTAGTGACAAAAATATATTTTACCTGTTAAGAGTTCTGTTCTTTGTCAAAATACATGTTTGTAGTTGGCAGATGTTACAAGTACTATAGTTGTGCAATGTTTCTCACCCCCAGATTGTGACCAGCTAGTATGACTTTCCCATTCAGCAAATGCCTGCAGTATCACAGGCATGCTCCTTGGCTCTCAGACCAAATTTAAAAACTCACAAGAACTTGTCTACTTTCTTTTTCTTGTTTCTGAGACGTGATTTTATATTGCCCATCTTGAACTTGCTATGTAGTCAAGGATGACTTTGAACTGATTTTCCTGTTTTCACCTCCTAAGTGTTAGGATAGCAGGCTTGTACCATCATGCCCAGTTTGTGTAGTGCTGGGTGTGGAACCCATGGCTTTATGCATGTTAAGCAAGCACTCTGCCAACTGAGTGACATTTCCAGACCCTCTTGTCTATTTTCTTATTAAAGATCAATGTAGATTAAATCTCTCTTGATGTTAAAGGCTGAGAATAATTTATCCTTACAATTTTACCCAGCTGATTGAGAAAAATAGGTATTTCTCAGATGGAAAGTCACAAAAAAGAAATATATTCATGTTATTTAGGCATAATACTTGGAGCTATGTTCTAGTTATATTTTGTTATAGTTGTTTAATCATGTAGAAAATCATATGAAATCCCAATAGTAGTTTACAGAATTTTGATTTTGAGTCAAATTTACACTTGAGTGATCTCTCTCAGTTCTCATCTGCCTATGCCTCTCACTCAGTCCTCCCTAATCAGAGAGGATTAGCTACAGAGCAGGCTGTGCACCTATTTCTTACACAGCGTGACACAACACAGCCAACAGTTTGAGGAATAATTGAAGTGAGGAGATGAATGCTAACACACTCACTGTCGTACCAAATCTGCAGGGTTGAACGGGCCCTCATGTTGTCTTCAGTGTCCTGAGCCTCACAGGACCTCACAAACCACAATAAAACAGAACTTCTTGGCGTTCCTTCTCCTGAATGAAGTGCTTTAAAGAGGCTCCCTTAGGAGTCTGGGGATGCTTATTTCCTCTGCAGCACTGAGTAGCTCTGCTTGATCTTACTTGGGTCATGCATATCTGGGTGCCTATAGAAGCAGGGAAGGAACTTTGAGCAGCACTGTGATTTTATGGGAAGGCATTGTGCGCTTCCAGTGAATGCTAATTACTGGAGAGTGTTGAGGGAGACTGCAAGAACTGTTGGTTTGTAGCAAATTAGTCACTAGTTATATTGAGATGAACTGAAAATTTACGAACAAGCTATAAAGGCAGTCACATCCTTATCATTGACTGCCAAACTTGGTGACAATTTAGGAAAATATCCCAGTTGTACTAAACAGCAGTAGATAACTTTGTACAGATATATTGAGATGAATACAATTTTCATATAAAGCTTAAAGCATCCAACCACTTTAGGACTGAAAGGACCCAGGAGACCTGGCTGTTAAATGAAATATCAGCAATGTTTTGGGTCTTACACCCCCCAAAGCTGCAATGGTGTGAAAAGTTAGATGTTAGATTCTCCGCAGGTGCTGGTCCCAGAATTGACTGGTGTGCATTTGCCATGGACCAAGCTCTCGGACGCCCCCACCCCACCCCTCCAGCCTCAACCTTCACCGCAGCCGGGCTGCTTTTCTGAGAAATGATTTCTTAGCCCCCAGCAAAACAAGCGCCTTCGTTAGGCGGCTTTTCTTGAATCACAGGCAGCTTTCTCTTCACAGCTCCGTTCCTTCTTCATTTCCATATCCAGACACCAGAAGAGGGGAGTTAATGATTCATTTGCTCCCCGTGACCTTTTAAATAACTGGACTGGGATGTATCAGCCAGACTCCAGGTCCCCCGCACTCCCCCCTGGCTTCTCTGGTTTGGCTTTAATATTTACAGCCTCCTTGTGGGTCTACATGCCTGAACGCCAGAAGGAAGCAAAACATTTATTGCCTCTCCCTCCCCGTGTTCAGAGCTGTTTCATGCAGCCCCATTCCTTCCCTTGACATCACAGGGAGGCTGCCTCCTGGCTGGGCACGGCTCTCCCGGTCTGCTTTCAGCTGATTATTTCACCAAAACAAACAATGGATTCTGATTCCGACTCACCTTTTAACTACTCCTGGCCGTCTTTTCCTAAAATGAAGATTCGGCGGCGCAGGATAGCCAAGCAAGGTAGATGAAGGTGCCTTTTGTTTCCCAGGAGTCAAACGGGGCATCTTCCTATTACCTTTCTTTCCCTCCTTTCTTTGCCTGCCTGTTTGCAAATGGAGTTCGTGATTTTCCATGTCTTTCTAGAACTCTTGCTATAGAAATACTTTATGTATGGACTTCTGAGGCAAAATTATCTTTTCCTTCTGTTCCTTTAACTTTAAAATTATCCATCTTTTAAAACCTTAAGGACAGCAACAGCAACAACAAGAAGCTGGAGTTGGAGGGGTTAGTGCAAGGTAAATATTTTGCATCCATTTAATCAGAGTTACCTTGGAGTTACCTTGACAATAAAGAGCCCAATTGATTTAAACATGTCTAACCTATGTGAAGTTTAAAGAGAACTCACACTTAATACTTATCTTTTGCTTCTAATTTTATTTTAGTTTTGAAGTACGTGTTAATTATTTAAGAAAAAATTTCCCTAAGAAGTACTATCTTATTAATTTTTTCCTTGGTATAAGAATTTGAAAACAAATTTCTTGATTTCATAAAGAAAACCTGTCTAACTCCAGATACTAACAGCGATCACTTGTGTTTCTCAGAGTAATAACAAGTAAGCAAAGTTGTTGCAGAAGGAAGAAGGGCCATATTACTGTGGGTGGCTCATGACTTGCTTGGCTTATTCCCTTTTACTTGCTGGGCCTTGGCTGTCATGTGGCCCTTGTAAACCCAGGTGTAGTGGAGAATCAACTCCACAATTCTAGGCTGGGCATAGCAGGTGGTGGTCATTGCCTTTTGAGGTTTTAAAACACAAAAAAGGTACTGAGCAACCGGTCCTGTTTCTTGTCTTGTGCAGAGATTTGTGTGGCTGTGCCTTTAACTCAAGGAGAAAGGGAGCATCTCCTGAGCCCACAGGCAGAAGAGATGTTTCTGGTGTTGTTTCTGTAGCGTTATCCTCAGGAACTTGCCCAGTCTGTACTGCAGAGTGATGTCCCATGTTACCCTGTGCTGTCCTCACAGGAGGAGGGACTCTAGTTAATGTCCACACATACCTGGTTAACTTCAAGGATTGTTTTCCTTTCAAGATAAAACAAAGCTGCTAGTTTGTGCATTTGCCTTTTAAAGGGAATTCTAGGAATGAGATGAGTTGGTGATGAGGAATGGTAGGAAGCCTCAGCCCAACACATTTCCCAGGCTGCTCCACTGCTATCTTTGAAAGGCTACCATTAACTACCTTAATAGTATTTAGCATATTGTTTTCTTGTTATCCTATCTTAAAATTAGTTTCTTCCTTATTTTATACTTAAGAGGGTTCTTTCTATTTTACACTATTTTAACAATTTTGAAGACATAAGGAAGGGATTTTAAAAAGTATCAGTGCTAAAACCTCGCTCTTATATTAAAGGGCCATGATATAGAACCATTAAGTGATTTGGGGAAAAATATGCATAGAAGTGAGCACAAGCATCTTACAAAAGCTTGGCTACAAATAGAAAATGGAATAAAATGCTACTGACAGGTAAATCTGTGCTGTGCTTACTTACTCAGTTTTCCTGTAGTTTTCAGTTATTACCAAATAGTAAATTTTTACAAAGCTTAACTTACTTCCGTGAGGGGAGATACATAGAAGCCCTAATAATTTAGGGTGCTTATTACCAGTTTGGTGCATTGAGAGAGTGGTGCGGGCAGGAACTATTCATCGAGATGACTTCATTTTTGTATTTATGCGGTTCAGCCGACTTATTGGATACCTGTGCTTTAGGGGAGCTCCAGGTAGCTGAACAAGCTGGCAAGGAAGGGATTAGTGACTGAAAGGCCAGGGAGAGCCTTGAGAGGCCAGTGGAATGGTAGGAACACATGAATCACACTCTCTCTTTAAATCTCAACTTGGAGCACTGCCATCTGAGCTACAGCAGAGAGTCATAGCAAAGCTATGTATAAATTAAACCTGGTTCAAGTGAAAGCAAGTACCTGGGCTAGGAAAATGATTAACTCTTTACCACCAGTAAGCAAAAGACAAGTGAAAATCAAGTCAATAACACAGAGTGGGGGGATTGTTAGACTGTGTAGCTTGCTTCCTTCCTTCATTAAATGGTGGTGACCTAACTGTGAAGGAAGTGATTGGCCATGCTGTAATTTTGACTGGACAGAGTCCCAGAAACATAAACCCTTAGAGCTGAAAGGGCTGTGGAGATGCCCCAGGCCAGAAGAAGGCAACAGGCTCAAAGAGGTAAGGTAAGAAATTATCAGTATGGTCAACAGGCTAGCCAGTGTCCTGGAGTAGTGACTGTGATGTGACAAATGCTGTGTTGCTTACAGGGATCTTAGCATTGGGACTAGAATGCACATCTCCCAGGACTCGGGCTTACTATCGCCATGTAGTGATGTTGAAGCCCAAGTCCAGTTTGTGAAGAACCAGGTCAATTTCAGGTGTTCCTTAGGAGCTATCACCTCTTTTCAGATATAGCCTCTCCCCGAGACCTGGGGCTCACAATTACACTAGGCTAACTGGCAGGTAAGCACCAGTGATCCACCTGTCTCTGCCTGCCTAGTGCTGGCCTGGGATTGCAAGCATGTGTCACCACACCCAGCTTTTTACCTGGGCACTGATCTCAGGTCCTCATGCTCTTATGGTAAGTAAGCACCTTACCAGCAGAGGCATTTTCCCCAGCCCTCTCTCCTTCCTCAAACCATCAGCAACACCATTCTCACATGGAGCTCCAGCTACTGGGGAATCTTGAAGGAGGATTTTAGGGCTTGAAATTTCTGGCTTATCAGCAAATGTTTCTTGTTCTTGGTCAGAAATATACTCTTCTGGTCTCTCCCACTGGCTCCCTGTCCTTTGTATTCTCTCCCTTCTGAGGCTCGCTCTGTCCCTGTTTTCATAGTTTCTTGATAGAGATTCAGGCACATCTGCATTCCTAGCTTGTTTAGAGTGACATGAAGTTTAGAGAGGGTTTGACAATAGTAAGAAAACCCACCAAGCCATATTTAGCCTGATACTTGCCTGTCCTCCTGCCTTCAGAGAGCAGGAGACTGTCATTGTTCTTTGGAAATGACTGGTGTCTTAAGGGGGCATCATGGAAGCAGGTAAAACCAAGCTGTCCAGCCAGGCATGGTGGCGCACACCTTTAATCCCAGCATTTAGGAGGCAGAGGCAGGTGGATCTCTATGTCTCTATGAGATCAAGAGATCAAGGCCAACCTGGTCTACATAGTGAGTTTCAGGCCAGCTGAGACTACGGGGAGACCTTATCTTAAAAAAACCAAAAACCAAACCAAAACAAACCAACAAACAAAACAAAAATCAAGCTGTCCAAAATGAGACCCAGGAAGGCCTTTCTCAGAAACCACCCTTTGTCATTTCATAGGCAGCCCAAGATAGGCCGTTCTGGGAGCCCAGTGGTTAATAATTGGACTGGGTCAGAATCCATGACCGTTCAGCCTCAAGGGTTCCAGGAATGCCTGGATTTTTGTTCTTTTGGCTTCAGTAGGAGATTCAACTAAGAAATTTAATGTTTATTAATCAAAGACTAATGAAAAAAACATGGAGATTGGATCTCATCTAAGACTCCCATCATTATCATAAAATCTTTAAAATGCACACTTTAGTGTAAGTCACCAGACCTCAGGAAATCTAGAGCCTGCTTCCCTTCCTGCCTTTCATCCACTTAGGCAACTTCTTTCATTCTCTCCTATTCCAGGTCACACCATGTCTCCTCTCCAGGGAAAAATATGAAGAGGTGCTTTTTTTCACTTTCCTAATGCAAAACTTGTCTGCAGTTGCAAAGGAGGCACTGCAAATTAGAAAGCTTGACAACCCTGGAAGCTTGGCTGGCACTAGAGTTTTCTGAAGTCATAGTCAAAATAAAATGTGCAATTTCATCAATCACAATACTTTTTGCTAAACTATAGTGGAGGCTTGATATATCAAATTATCTGATTCTCAAAATAAGTCTGTAATTCAGAGATCGTCCTTGTCTTCTAGATGAAGAAGCTGAGGTTTAGAGAGTACTGTTATTTGGATATGGTTTGTGTTACTTGAGGGCTCCTGTGTTGTCAGCTTGGCCCCCAACATAGTGCTGTCAAGGGGGTGAGACTTTGAAGAAGTAAGACCTAGAGAGGGTGATCAGGTCCTTAAAGGCCCTTCCCTTGGGAGGGACCAAGGCAGTTCTTGTGGGACCTTCGTTAGTTCTTGAGCAGGTTGTTATAAAAAGCAAGACTGGCCCTCACCTGCTCTTCAGGCTGCCTGTCTTCCAAGGAATTTCTCTCTTGTACATCCTCCTGCTATGATGCCACTATGAGACACAGCCAAGGGGCCCTCACCAGAATCAGTACTATGTTGTCTCAACTTCAAACTTCCATAACTGTGAGCTAAACCAGTTTTAATTTAAAAGTTACCTGGCTTCAGATATTTTTGTTATAACAATAGTAAACAGACTAATTCAGAGTGTTTCAAAATTGATCCCAAGACTGCTCCAGGAAACTCAGAAAATGGTATCCATTTCAAAGTACAGAAGGGAAATGAATAGAAGAATGGCATGTGAATAAAGTCTTTTCCATACATGTCATGAAAACAAACAAACAAAAAGGGCCAGGCATGGTGACACATGCCTTTAATCCCAGCACTCAGGAGGCAGAAAGCAGGCAGATCTCTGTGAGATTGAGGCCAGCCTGGTCTACAAGGAGACCCTGTCTCACACCACCCCCCAGTCAGACAGACAAACCCAAAACTGAACTGGAGAGATGGATCGGTAGTTAAGAGCACTAGCTGCTCTTGCAGAGGACCTGAGTTCAGAACCTACATGGTGGCTAACAACCATTTGTAATTCCAGTTCCAGGGCATCCGATGCCCTTCGTGGGGATTGCACTACATGGGTGCAATGGGTCTTAAGCTTCTTGGATCAAAGATCCTCATGTTTTAGCCTCCCAAGTAGTGGGACTGCAGGCATATGTCACCATGCCTGGCTTGTTTTGGCTCTCGAAAATGAGCTCATTTAGTATCTGGAGGACAGATATTTAATATGAAAAATAGCCCTTAACACAATAAATAGTTAGAGGTATAATGGCATTTCAGAAGTTTTAGTGATAATTTTTAAAGGTGAATTACGTTTACCTCATGGGCTTACTCGTTCCTTTCCTCCTTTTCATGAAATTTCATTGAATAGACATGTACACAGATGGGGTATAGGTATGTGTATATGTGTGTGTGTGTGTGTGATCTAGAAATTTACCAGAGGTGCCTGAACACCATAGAAGAAATAGGTCACTTCAGAAATTCTTAAAGAGAAACATTTTCCTGAAGGCGACATAACTTGCTTATGTTTCTTTAGGAGTTAGTCAATGAAGTCGGTGCTTAGCTTCACACAGAATGCCAGGTTCTGCTTAGAAGCCCACTGCAAGTTCTTTGGGAGACATGGTTCCCCTTAGTTGAACAAATACTTTGGCTTTTTTTTCATGTTAAAGATTTATTTTTTTGTTATTTTTTGTTTTGTAAAATAATTTTTATTGAATTTTTGTGACTTTCATACAATCTATTTTGGTCGTATTTAGATTCCCTCCCCTACCTGCACTCCCTTACTCCCTGCACCCAGTTTTATGTACTCTAACGTATATAGTTATATATTTTATACATTAAGAGATAGATGATCATTTTAAGGCCTATAGAGTCAAGTTTGTGTCCCCAGCTGCCCTTTGGTTTGAGTTCATTCACTGGAACTTGGGAAACCTACCAAGTCTCCTCCTTAAATGAGACTGACTCGCCCCCTCCTGGTAGCCATAGGTTGCCAGGACTTCTCAGGTGGATTGGGATTTCTTTACCACTTCCCTACATCTGTGCTGGCATTTTGTCTAGCTTGGGCTTTGGTGAGACTTGTGCATGCTGATACCATTGCTGTGAGTTCATATGAGTAACTGACTAGCTATCTAGAAAACTCTGTTTCCTTGTGGTCATCCACCTCCTCTGGCTCTTAACAACCTTTCTGCCCCCTCTTCTGCAATGATCCTTGAGCCTTGGGAGGCAGAAGTTTGATATAGGTGTGCTATTCAGGGATCAGCAGTTTGTAGTCTCTTATTTTCTGTATGTTAGATGGCCAAACTTTTGAAAGTGATTTTTTTTCCTTTATTTCTGGCTATCTCACATTCTTGGGCAAGTCAGCTCTCTTTATTGTAACTCCCAGTTTTGGAAAAGGGCTAATCCTTCTTGCTGTGGTAAGATACATCATGCACATTAGAAAGTGATTAAGTCCATTGGGGAGATTAGTATAAATTACTATTGGATTTCAAGGTGAAGAGAAAGCTTGTAGCTTGGGATGTAGCCCAGTGATAGTGTGCTTGACTAGCATATGTAAGACTGTGTTTGCTCCCCAGCACTGCAGAAACAGCAACAAAACTGAGAAACTGTAGGAAGTTAAGCTGGAGAACATCTTGAAAGGTTGCCATCTCAATAGTCTGTGATGAACTGGTGGGGTTTTAACGGGCAGTGTGGGCCCTCTAAACAAATGTGCAAAGTCAGACATACACAAAGCATACCAAAGTGATGGGAAAATAGCCGGCCTTGTGAACTGTTAACTCATGGGTATTGGCCTGGATAGCTAGTTTTATCTGTTTACACCTTTCCCTTTATTGACTAGTATTCACATTGTTTAAGGGACTCCTACTACTCTGGCCCTGGGTCAGAATGTGCTACTATGTGTGAATGTGCTTCCTGGGTGCAGTGGGATGGAGCTCTTACCCAGGCTGAACCAAGCATAGCACTCCTGCCTAGCTATAGTGATTGGCCCATGATGGGCACATGACCCAGACATAGCCAATCAGAATCCTTCTTTCGGATTTTTCAAACTGGGAACCAGGAAGGAACCCTCTTTCTTCTGGCCTGGTAGCACTGGAAGGATCAGAGGTGACACCATTAGCGCTCGAAAACCGCTCAAAAACCACTCTCTAGTGGCAGGAATATAAGGCGAAGCAGAAGGCTGAGAGGGTTCTGAGGTTCCAGGCCTTGTTCTAGTCTCCAGGCCCCCGTAGCTGCACATGTTCTTACTTCCTAAGCTTTAGCCATTAAATTCATCCACTTCTGTAAGCTACCTTCTTACTTTTAGTGAGTCTCTTTACTTGCCTTTTTTTATTTTAGCAAATTCAGGTGAATCTCTCACCTGCTCCCAGCAGAAACCTCTAGCTTGTCCTTCAAGATGCAGCTAATAATGGGCCCCTTTTTTTTTTTAGCAGGTCTTCCTGCATTCATGCACTCAGAGGTTGGCATTCTACCTTGGATATCATTATTTCTTTCTGGTGTGTGTTTTTATGATAGCCCCCTCTTTCTGTGTCACAGCTAGCAGTTGACATCTCTACCCTAAGATATGAGTTTCTGGAAGGTGGTGGCTATCCTGTGCATTTTCATATCTCCAGTTCCTGGATCATGGAAAATAGGTATTAACATTAGTTTATTAGCTATATATCTTGTTTATAATCAATCTGATCTTCATGAAGCTCTGTTCCATAAGCAGAGGGATAGGGGAGGGGGCAGAGTATATTAAATTTTTAAATTTATTTTTTTTATATGTGTATGAGTGTTTTGCCTGCATGTGTGTAAGTGTACCCATGTTGTGCAAAGCCCGAGGAGGCCAGAATAGGGTGTTGGATTCCCTGGAACTGGAGTTATGACTGTTTGTTACCCGCCATGTGGGTGCTGGGAACAAAATCCAGGTCCTCTGGAAGAGAAGCCAGTACTCTTAACTGCTGAGCCATCTCTCCAGATCCAGAAGAGAATATTTTAATCTAATGTAGAAAATTTGAATTGACATAATAATGGACACAGTTAGTTTTCAATAGCTCTTTGATGTCTTTAGATAATAATTTGGCATCTCAGATTCTCTACCCCCCCCACCTCTTTTTGTGGCCAATATTGAATATGGTTTCCTAATGAGGGTGGAGGACAGATGGTGGTGGGGGAGCCTGGTCCTTGAATCTGTACAGTCCTTTCTGGGTCCTATTGAATTGGCCTAGGCTCTTCTCAGAAACATGACTGCTTTATTCTGGTGTCTGTGACCAAGGTTTACTGCTGGGGTCCTCTCCTTGGTGTCAGGCAGGGCTTGATGAGTCTCTTGCTGGTTGTATACTGGCTTGGCTTTACCCTGGCCTCTCACATGACACAACCTTAGGGTCTCTGCCCCTGGCCCAGATGCTCCCCCCAGAAACATCTGCCATAGTGTTTTTTTCTTTTGCATGATGATGAACACCATAGCCAGACATATATGTGCCACTCAGTCCCTTAGGGTGTCATCCTCACACTTAGGCAACTGGGAACAGCCTGGGGAAGTGGAGGTTGGCAGGGCTGCTTGACATTGTGTGCATACTACTTGTTGTGTGCATACTACTTGGAGTCCTCATGGCACAGGGTGAACTCCTCCAAGAGCCTCTGATGGAAACAAGAAAAGCCCATCCATTCTCAGAGTGGATCAGACTGTTGCACACTATTTCCTACAGGCAGGGAAACTATTTGTCTTGTGCCTTTCTCCACCATCCCTGACAGTGGAAAGCCCTGGTTATGGACAAATCCTACATCAAGTGCTCTTTCTTGCCCAGAGTTTCCCCACAGTTGCTCGTGATAATAGAATAATCAGAAATTCAGTAGTTTCTTAACCAGAAGAAACTTGTAACAATTGGAGGAATTCTGGAGAATACTTGGCTTCATTCATTCATTCATTCATTCATTCATTCATTCATTCTAAATGTCCTTATTGAAGACACATAAGAAATAAGTGAAAGCATCTACATGCCCACAGATAACTCTCTATTTTGCTAGCACAGGGTCTTATCTATGGTAGAACTCAATGACTTTTGATGGCATCTGAGGACAAAAACACACATGGCTCTAGAGATAAGCACTGGGGAGTTGAAGCTCCCTTACAACTTTAGAAATGGACGAAATTATGCTCATGTGCCAGTGTCTTTCCATAGATGATGCAGGATTTGAATTATTCATCAAGTTCCTGTGGTGATGACAGATGGGGACATCTTCCTCATCAGCTTATGTTTTTAGAGTTACTTGAAGTGGCCTTGAAAAAGCCCTGCAACTTCATACCTGAGATCTCTCAGTTCTGTCCTGGGACTTATATGTTAATTTCCCCCCCCCCCCAGTTTGCCAACTTTTCCTTTATGTTAGCTAATTTGCTTTAGGCGTTGGATAATTGTATCAAGAAGGAAAGGAATTGTTGATTGAATCTAATCACACCAAAGTCCACACACTAACACAATATCTAATTAATTGCTCAGAGGAAGCGAGGGCAGAAACAAGTTATTTACACACTTGAGAGTCCTTCCTCAAACATAAATGTATGTACGCTTTGTGCTACTATAATTAGGAATGTGGACTGGGAAAGATTTGAAAGGAAATTGTTGTTCTCAGAAAACTTTCTTCCTGCCCCTCGCTTCCCTTGGTGCCTCTTGGGTCTGATGGAGGGAGGGCTAGTTTCTTCTTCACTAGTTTTGACTTTTGGGTCTTTCAAACAGCAGAACAGGACGTTGCTAAGGGTCTGATCTCACAGAACCAAACTGTACTTGGTATGGAGAAGGGAATCAGTCCTCTGTTCCAGGGGAAGGCTGGAGAAAGGGCTCTTACCTCCAGAGTGTACTGGTTTCTGTTCTCAGCCATTATTCTTGGTAGCAGGACTGGCCAGTGGGGCCTGACTTTACCTCAGGACTTGCTGTTCTTTTCATAAGATCCCAGGAGGTAAGGCAAGTACTGAGGGTGTTATAGACTCTGCTTTGCTGGCCAGAGGTTGCCTGCTTTCTCCAACATCTTTTGGTACAGGCTGAAATCTACAAGTAACTTCACTCTCATCCCACCCACAGGAAATTCCTGGGCTGAGGATCTTTTTGGAATTTGGATAATTTTCTCTGTAGCCACAGATCCAACCCAGAAGAGTGAGGCTGAGGGGTTTTCCCTGCCAAGACTAATGTCAGGAAAGTCCTGAGAGAGCCTTGAGAAGAATGGCAAGAAGATGTGGCAGTTCTGGAAATGGTCACTCTCTTGGTGAGGGTGGGAGGGAGTGTACTTTCTTCTAAACTACTTGGAGGAAGGCCTTTTGTGCATTTCAGTACTTGGCAAAGTTCCCTTTAAATTGGGAGACAGTGACAAAGAATGGATTTGATCTTTGTCATCACCAGGTTTGCACCCTAGTTCAATCCTTCATAACCTGGGCAGATTAACCACTAACCTCTCTCCTTAGGCCTGAATTTTACTGCCCATCTCCCATTTCATTTGGCAGTGCTGGGATGGAACCCAAGGCTATGTGCATGTTAGGCAAGTCTGCTATGACTGAGCTACACTTCTAGCTGATCTCAACTTGCTAGACATGAGTGTGAGAAAATGATTTGTAGGAAAGAGGAGACACGGGAGGGTGGGGAATGAGAATGGTCAGTATGCATCACATGTGTGAAATTGTCAAAGGACAGATTAATAAAAAAGAAAAGAAATAACTAGAAAAATGTGGATATATCAATAACCCATGTGGTTACGGAGAATATAGGTGGCAGCTGGGGAAAACTTTTCTAGATAATACACTTATGTATACATTATCTGATATTGATGTCTTACTGATAAACTACTGTTTTGCATGAAATGACACAGCTGTTCTTTTACACAGGAAGCACATTGCAAAAACACGGACTTTTTTCTCATTTTGTAAATATGTTATTCTTGAAAATCTAGAAATTATAGGTTGCAAAATTTGAAAGTAAAACCCAGATAGACTTCATTACATAAATATATGTGTGTATATCTGTTGGCATATTGTTTTTTTTCCTAGCTTTTTCTCCTGAGTGTTGTGAATGTTGTGCTAGTAAACAAAATGAAATTCTATGATGGCTGTTTTATGAGTGTTTTCTTAGCCACAGTCACACTGTCATATCCTGGCAGCAAGTCACCAGGGGAAATTACATACAAGGGCAGAGGAAGTAGGCAAACATACCTAGAGATAAGTTACACTCTACCACATTAATAAAACTTCTTAATGGGAAAATACCATGCATTGTTCAAATACCATTTTTTTTTAAAAAATTCAATGTACATACTATATAAGTTGCATTGAAGAAAATATTAAATTATATATACATAGTTTTTTTTTGAGACAGGGTCTCCCTATAGCCACAGCTGGCCTAGAACTCCCCATGTAGACCAGACTGGCCTTGATCTCACAGAGATCCACCTGCCTCTGCCTCCCATGTGATGGGACTAAAGGTGTGCACCACCATGTCTGGCTTAAGTGATATTATTTCTTGACAGTTTATTCTTTTATTTAAAAGGGATAATAAACATGATTGTGGGTAACTCATCTAGGCTTGAGTGTCTGTCTTTCTGTCTCTCTCTCTGTCTCTCTCCGTCTCTGTCTCTGTCTCTGTCTCTGTCTCTCTCTCTCTCTCTCTCTCTCTCTCTCTCTCATTATCTGCAGGCTAGATGGAAGCCATATCTGAACAACTAATATATTCTAGCATATGTCAATTTTTATGGGTGCACATATCTAAATTTTTGAAAAGCAAGAAAATCATACTGCTACAAAACTGCTACAAGGTCAGTTATGAGTTCAATACATTCTTTGGATTTTCCACTCTGGGATGTCCATTCATATTAGGAATGTTAATTTATTTTAACATTAGTTTTCAACAAACCTTAACTATTAAATTGAATAACCGCTGCAAGAGTATACTACAAAGTCAAAGACTATTTTCTTTGTTTCAAAACAGGATACTCAGTAACCCAAATTATTAAATAAAGTGCTTGGAATGGAGCAGGGTGTCTGGGTACAGCTGACAGTTATTGGTTATACCTTTATGCCTTTAATCCTAGAACTCAGGAGGCAGCGACAGGCAGATATCTGTGAATTCGAGGCTAGCCAGGACTACACAGTGAGACCCTTCCTAAACAAACAAATACTACACACACACACACACACACACACACACACACACACACACACACACACACACACACACCAGGTGTTCTAGCTTGTTCTAGCGTGTTTCACAGTACCTTGGAAGGTGATGTGAATGACCATAAGTGTCAGTGCCCTTATGGAGCAGGTGTGCTAGTGATGCTGATTGTAGTATTTCATATTTTATTTCTTCTTGCTCATTCTGATTGATTTTGTTCCCATTTTCCCCATGTCAGTAAATTTGCTTGATTATCCCATTATTTCTTTAGAAAGAGGGTGACTGTCTAATATTTTATTTTAGAGACACAATCTTACCATGTGACCAAAACTGGCCTTAAATTCATGATCCTCCTGCCTCAGCCTTCTGAGTGCTGGGATTACAGGCTTGTGACTCCATGACCAGCTCCTGATGTGTTGGATAACTTTAGTGTCAACTTGACATACCTGGGTTGAGGGCGCCTCTCAATTAGGGAATTTCCTCTACTGGACTGGCCTGTGGCCTTGTCTGTGGGGCATCTCCTTGATTGTTGAATGATATGGGAGGGCCCAGCCCACTGTGGGTGATGCCACCCCTGGGCAGGTGGGCCTGTGTTGCATAAGAAAGCAGGCTGAACAGGGGCCAGGGGAGCAAGCCAGTAAGCAGCATTCCTCCATGGCCTGTGCTCCAGCTTCTGTTTCCAGGTTTCTGCCTTGAGTTCCTACCTTGAGCTCCCTGATGAACTGTGACCTGGGAGATGTAAGAGAAATAAACCCTTTCCTCTCCAAGTTGGTAGTGGTCAGAGTTTTGTCACAGCAATGGAGAAACAAGCTAGAACACCTGGTGTGTGTGTGTGTGTGTGTGTGTGTGTGTGTGTGTGTGTAATTTGTTTGTTTAGGAAGGGTCTCACTGTGTAGTCCTGGCTAGCTTTGAACTCACAGATATCTGCCTGTCTTTGCCTCCTGAGTTCTAGGATTAAAGGCATATGCCACCATGCCCCAGCTGAACTCCTGATATTTTAAGTAAAAGGTTTAAATACCAATATTCTTAGGCTGTGTATACCAAGGACAGAGGAAGCATTTGGAATCTGTGTTGTTCTGTGCACTCTGTTTATAGGTCAGACCCAACCAGGAAGTTGCTTCCTCCGGGAGGAACAAAATCTAACTCTCTAAAGTGTGGTAGACGTCAGAAGGCAAAACCCAGTGGTGAGAGGGAAAGCTCAGGAGGGAAAGCCTCTTGACTGTGCGTTCAGGATGTTTCCAAAAGTCGTAGAAGCCAGAGAGGTCTAGCCTGGGTCCAGCAGGTCACTCAAGTAGTAGATTCTCAGTAATTGTTGAAAAAAGAGTGAATGAATCGGTAAATGAAGACCAAGGTGCCACCGTCATCATAAGCTGGAACAGAACAAGAGCAGCTGGAAGAAAGCCAAGGAAGCCTCCAGAAGCTATGGAAACATTACAGCCCCCAAGACAATACTCTCTTGGTTGTGGGTGGTACAAGTTTCTTTTCTTAAGGTGAAATTAATTCATTCCTCCCACGATTATTATCATATCCAGTATGTGCCCGTCATGGCTCTAGGCACTGGGGACACAGTGAACAAAACATTAACAGTAACTCTTCTCACAGGACTTATGTTCTGGTAGTAGGAAATGGACAATATATAATAAGCAAATATAACTGCTATAGGAGGAGATAAAGCCATCTCTCTATTATTAATATCATGGCTCTTTGACAATAGTAATATTTGAACAAAGACTTTAAGAAAGTAAGGAAGCAAGCATCTGAATATCTAGGAAAGAACAATGCTTTTAGAGAGAGCACTTGCTCTCAAATGGTCTGAGGCACAAGTCAGCAAGGAGGCCAATGAGGCTGGGGAAGAGTGGTGGGCAGGGTGTCAGAGGCAGTGGGTGAGGGCAGAGGAGGGGCAGGTTGTGAAACACTGTAGATCCTGAGGAGTCTGCCTTTTACTGAGAATGAGGTGGGAAGCTCTAGAGAAGAGAGGCATGGCAGGATGTGAGTTCCTTTGTAATAGGATTTCGGTGTTTGTGTTGTGGAGAGTAGGCTGAGGAGGGCCAGGAGTGGAAGCAGGAGGGCACTTAGATACTATGGTAATTAAGAAGAACTTGCCCTGGGGTGACACTGGAGGTGCTGAGAAAAGGTAAGACTTTCTATTTTAGCTGAAGGAGATGATAGCCAAGGGTGACTCCAAGGAAGGCCACTGTTGACACTTACTAAGGAGTAAAGTAGGGAGGGAAGGTAGGGAGTTCTGGTTTGGATCTGACAAGCTGGGCATGGTGACCATGGAGCTCATTGGAGATATCAAGGAGATACTTGTCATTCAGGGGAGAGGTCTGAACCAGAAGTAAGACTTGGAGAGCCATCACCAGGTGATGGTATGTGACACCAGGTTGTCATGGGATCCAGGGAATAAATGGAAAGAGACAAAAGGTTTGAAGACTGACCTTACAGCAGGCTACCTGCTATACCTAATGAGCAGGAGAGCCAGTCCTGGCACTGGGAAGCAAAGGCCAGAAAGGTAGGAGGAGGAACTGGAGAGAGCAATGCTCTGGAGGCCGAAGGCAACTCTGGAGGTGAGCAACTAGGCCAAATGCTTCTGTGGGTCCATGTGGGTGAGACAGAGCTGTCATAGGAGGACCACTAGTGACTATGGTGGTCACTGTTTAATAGGACGCCTTGCACTGAACCCTGAAGCAGAGGTTACCAATTTGGGGATGGCTAGTCATTCTCAATAAATTCTTGTCTTTTGCTCATAAAAGTCTAGATCTAAGCTAAGACAAAGTACACTGAAGGAAAGGAGAAAGAAGGAAGGAAGGAATGGAGGAAAGGAGGGAAGGAGAGAGGGAAGGAGGAAAGGAGGGAGGGAGGCAGGGAGGGAGGGAGGAAGGAAGGAAGGAAGGAAGGAAGGAAGGAGAAAGGGAAGAAGGAAGGGACAAAGTAACCCAACCATGATTAAGAAACTTCTGGGCTGAAAACCCCTACCTGGCATTTGCAGTGAGAGCCAGCAGGGAGTGGGCCAGCAGCAGTTTGCAGCAAGCTAGCCACAGGTTTGTTTACATCTGGGTGTGGGTCTCTTATATAACCAGGAAACTAGGCTACATTTTCCTTTAGCTACTAGGCCTGTACTTCCAGAAGGGGAGCTGTATTTCATCAGGCTGCCCTATGCTGTTAACCATTTCCTACCAGATTTGGGGCACCTTCGAGAGAAGGGAGGCATGTCAGCCACCTCCTCTCTTTTCTGGTACCCAAACTCCCTCTTTCCAGGGCAAAAATATCTCCCTTGATATCTCCTGTCACTAACTAGAGCTTCTAACAGAGCAACAGAATTCAGATGGGAATCTGTACTTTGAGGAGCTCTGATTGAGTTACCCAACAGCGAGGATGGTGGGAGAGCAGGACCTGGGGATTCCCCCAGCAGCTGTTGATCCTGAAGGCACCAAGGGAAGAAGCTGACCCACATCTACTCATCATGTCGGAATGTCTCACTTCCTGAACTACGCTCTCTGTTCTGGGAGAAATGTGGTCTCTGATTGGACTTTTTTCCTCTGCAACTATAACCTTTCAAATTTAGGAGTTCTCATTCTTGAGTACTGGGACAGAAATCCTACAGGGAGACAGATGGCTTGCCTTTGCTCGTCCTAGTTGGTTTTTTGGTTACCTTATGTAGAAAAGACTTCAGAATTTCTTGAGTTCTAAGCTAGGACTGAAATAAAAGTAACAGCATTTACATGCTTTTTATTTGGGGGGGGATCTTTTTTGAGATTAGGTCTCTCTGTCTCATTCTTGAGTACTGGGACAGAAATCCTACAGGGAGACAGATGGCTTGCCTTTGCTCGTCCTAGTTGGTTTTTTGGTTACCTTATGTAGAAAAGACTTCAGAATTTCTTGAGTTCTAAGCTAGGACTGAAATAAAAGTAACAGCATTTACATGCTTTTTATTTGGGGGGGGATCTTTTTTGAGATTAGGTCTCTCTGCAGCCCCAGCTAGCCTGGAACTCAGAGATCGCCAGCTTCTGCCTCTCAAGTACTGGAATTAAAGGCGTGGGTCATCACAGGTGCTTCCAGTTGCCTTGGG